>NC_041381.1:369138201-369195958 GCF_002162155.2 Triticum dicoccoides | reverse complement strand
GACCCCGCCACTCGCCCCGATCCCCTCCTCCCGCTCCCTCGCTTGATCTGACGCGCGCCCGCGGCCAAGGTGCCCGACCCCGCTGCCTCTCCCCGGCGACCGCGCCTTCCCACCCCACGACACCGGCGCCCACCCCGGCGACGCCGGACTCCGTCAACGCCGACGCCTCGTCGCCCTCGCGCCGAACTGCCTCGACGTCGCGCCGTTGCCGCTCGCCGTCACCTTGTCGGTGTCGCCTTCCTGCCTCTCCCCCGACCGGCTGCCCCGAGCACGCCTTTGCACATCTACAGGGCCCTGTGAGCCCTCATCCCCTTCCTCTCCCCCTCCCGTCGCCGTAGGACGCCACCACCTATGCGCCTGGGACTCTCCGTCCGCTCCCGCGCATGTGGCCTCGCCTGTCGTCCTCACCCCGCTCGCGCTGTTCGCCACCGCGGCCCGCGCCTGCGCCCCAGGCCTCGTCTTCGGCCACCTCCCCGCCCGCGCTACCCAACGCGCCCCGCCGCGCCGGCTTTCATCGCCGGAAACGGCCGGCCGGCGAGCCCCGCCGTGGCCACTGCCTCGCCCCCTGCGTGATGTGCGCCTGGGTGCGCCCCGCCCCAGCGCCCGTTAGCGCACCCGCTCCAGTGGCTAGATGGGCCACTAACAGCGGGCCCCACAGCCCCTTCCTTTTTACAAAAAAATAGGTGTTAAAAAAAAGAAGAATACAAATAATAGTAAAAATAATAATTAATTAATTAAGATAATTAATTAACTTAGTTAATCCTATTAGTTAATCTAATTAACACTGTTAATTAGCCTTAATTACTTGATTAGGTAGACAGTCAATGACAGTTGGGCCCACTGCCTTGTTTGACCGGTCAACGGTCAACGCTGACCGCTGATGTAATGATGACGCAATAAACATTTTCAAATTAAATTAATTTCTGATAAATCTAAAAATGATTAAATCTTTTAAAATTAATATAAAATAAACCGTAGCTCAGATGGAAAAACTTTGTACATGAAAGTTGCTCAGAACGACGAGACGATTCCGGATACGCAGTCCGTTCATCCGCCACACACCCCTAACCTATCGAACTCGCAACTTTCCCCCTCCGGTTCATCTGTCCGAAAACGCGAAACACCGGGAATACTTTCCCGGATGTTTCCCCCTTCACCGGTATCGCCTATCCCTACGTTAGGTCACCCCTAGCACAACGTATTGCCGCGTCTTGCTTTGTGTTACATTTGATTGCTCTATTATTTATTGTGTTCCCCCTCCGTTACTCCTTTCCGGTAGACTCTGAGGCCGATGCTGATGCCCCTGTGGTCGAGTACGTCACCGACGACCCCTCCTTGTCTGAGCAACCAGGCAAGCCCCCCCCTTGATCACCAGATATCGCCTACTCTTCTCTATACTGCTTGCATTAGAGTAGTGTAGCATGTTACTGCTTTCCGTTAATCCTATTCTGATGCATAGCCTGACATTGTTGCTACATCTGTTGATACCTTACCTGCAATCCTAAATACTTAGTATAGGATGCTAGTTTATCATTATTGGCCCTACATTCTTGTCGGTCTGCCATGCTATACTACTGGGCTGTGATCACTTCGGGAGGTGATCACGGGCATATACTATATACTTTACACTGTTACATTACCTGTGATACTGTTCGGAGATGGGGGGCTGAAAGGACAGGTGGCTCCATCCCGGTAGAGGTGGGCCTGGGTTCCCGACGGCCCCCGACTGTTACTTTGTGGCGGAGCGGCAGGGCAGGTTGAGACCACCTAGGAGACAGGTGGGCCTGGCCCTGTTCGGCGTTCGTGGATACTTAACACGCTTAACGAGATCTTGGTATTTGATCTGAGTTGGCTACGAGCCTATACGCACTAACCATCTACGTGGGAGTAGTTATGGGTATCCCGGCGTCGTGGTATCAGCCGAAGCACTTCAGACGTCAGCGACAGAGCGGCGCGCGCCGAATTGGGCTGGAACGCCACTAGGCTAGGTCTGCTTTCGGCCGCCCTCGCAACGTGCAGGTGTGCTATGGGCCATGGGCCCAGACCCCTGTGCGCTTAGGTTTAGACCGGCGTGCTGGCCTCTCTGTTTTGCCTAGGTGGGGCTGCGACGTGTTGATCTTCCGTGGCCGGGCATGACCCAGGAAAGTGTGTCCGGCCAAATGGGATCAAGCGTGTTGGGTTATGTGGTGCACCCCTGCAGGGAAGTTAATCTATTCGAATAGCCGTGATCTTCGGTAACAGGACGACTTGGAGTTGTACCTTGACCTTATGACAACTAGAACCGGATACTTAATAAAACACACCCTTCCAAGTGCCAGATACAACCGGTGGTCGCTCTCTCTCAGGGATACGAGGAGGGGATCGCCGGGTAGGTTTATGCTACTGGAGATGCTATTTGGAGATGCTACTTGGAGATGCTACTTGGAGGACTTCAATCTACTCTCTTCTACTTGATGCAAGACGGTGGCTGCGAGAAGCGTAGTCTTCGACAGGATTAGTTATCCCCCCTCTTATTCTGGCATTCTGCAGTTCAGTCCACTGATATGGCCTCCTGACACATATATCCATGCATATGTAGTGTAGTTCCTTGCTTGCGAGTACTTTGGATGAGTACTCACGGTTGCTTTCTTCCCCCTTTTCCCCCTTTCCTTTCCTTCTGGTTGTCGCAACCAGATGCTGGAGTCCAGGAGCCAGACGCCACCGTCGATGACGACCCCTACTACACCGGAGGTGCCTACTACTACGTGCGGCCCGCTGACGACGACCAGGAGTAGTTAGGAGGATCCCAGGCAGGAGGCATGCGCCTCTTTCGATCTGTATCCCAGTTTGTGCTAGCCTTCTTAAGGCAAACTTGTTAACTTATGTCTGTACTCACATATTGTTGCTTCCGCTGACTCGTCTATGATCGAGCACTTGTATTCGAGCCCTCGAGGCCCCTGGCTTGTATTATGATGCTTGTATGACTTATTTTATTTGTAGAGTTGTGTTGTGATATCTTCCCGTGAGTCCCTGATCTTGATCGTACACATTTGCGTGCATGATTAGTGTACGATTGAATCGGGGGCGTCACAAGGAACTTGCACACTCTCGCGAAGAAGAAGCATGTTTTGGGCATCGAAGGCGTCAAGTTCAAGAAGGATCATCTATGTGGTGCATGCGAAGCCGGAAAGATGACAAGAGCCAAGCATCCCTCGAAAACAATCATGACTACATCTCAACCCTTCAAGCTGCTGCACATGGACTTATTTGGCCCTACTCACTACTCTACTCTTAATGCTACTGCTTTCCTCTATGGCTTCGTCATTGTTGATGATTACTCTCATTATACATGGGTGCATATAATCTTCTACAAGACTGAAGTGCAGTATGTCTTCAAACGCTTTGCCAATCGTGCCATGACGAACTATGGCATCAAGATCAAGCACATCAGAAGCAACAATGGCACTGAGTTCAAGAACACTGGTCTCGATCTCTACCTGGATACCATGGGTATCACTCATGAGTTCTCTGCTCCTTACACACCTCAGCAGAATGGCATCGCGGAGCGCAAGAATAGAACTCTTATTGAGATGGCCCGAACAATGCTTGATGAGTACAAGACTCCACGGAAGTTCTGGCCTGAAGCCATTGATACTACATGCCACATCATCAACCGTGTTTATCTCCACAAGGTTGTGAGGAAAACCTCCTATGAGCTCCTAACTGGTAAGAAGCCAAACGTAAGTTACCTTAGAGTATTTGGTGCTAAGTGCTGGATCAAGGATCCACATCACACTTCAAAATTTGCACCGAAAGCCCATGAAGGTTTTATGCTTGGTTATGGAAATGATTCGTACTCCTACAGAGTCTTCAACCTCTTTCACTATAAAGTGGTTGAAACTGTGGATGTGCGGTTCGATGAGACTAATGGCTCGCAAAGAGAGCACCTGCCAAATGTGCTAGATGAATTACCCCCTAGCGAGTCAATCAAGCAAATGGGAATTGGAGAGATCATACCATCTGAGAATCAGACTGGAGAAGAACTGATCGTTTCTGCATCTACTCAACCTGAAGACAATGCTCAGCCTGAAGATAATTCCCTAACTGACAACATTGATCAGAATGAGCGAAGTCTTCGTCCTGCTCATCCTCGTGTTGCAAATGAAGTACAGATTGAGAAGATGATCGACAGCCTCAATGCACCTGGTCCACTCACTCGTTCAAGAGCTACACAAAGAGCAACACAACTAACCAATTTCTGTGGGCATTTTGCATTCGTCTCAATCTCAGAACCCAAGAAAGTCACTGAAGCCTTCATGGAACCTGAATGGATTCAAGCTATGCAAGAAGAGCTTCAACAGTTTGAGCTGAACAATGTGTGGGAACTGGTCAAGTGTCCTGATCCCTGGAAGCACAATATCATTGCGACCAAATGGATATATCGCGACAAGCAAGATGAGAATGGTCAAGTAGTCAGAAACAAAGCTTGTCTCATTGCGCAAGGTTACACTCAAGTGAAAGGAGTTGACTTTGATGAAACATTTGCTCCGGTGGCAAGGCTTGAAGCCATTCGCATACTGCTTGCCTATGCAAATCATCACAACATCCTTCTGTATCAAATGGATGTGAAGAGTGCTTTTCTCAATGGAAAGATAGAAGAAGAAGTATATGTTGCACAACCTCCTGGCTTTGAAGATCCAAAATATCCTGATATGGTATACAAGCTCAACAAGGCATTGTATGGCCTCAAACAAGCCCCTCATGCTTGGTATGACACGCTCAAAGACTTCCTGAAGAGCAAAGGCTTCAAACCCGGTTCACTAGATCCTACTCTCTTCACGAAGACATATGATGGTGAACTGTTTGTGTGCCAAATCTATGTGGATGACATTATCTTCGGCTGCACCAACAAGAAATACAGTGATGAGTTTGGTCACATGATGCAAGAGCAATATTAGATGTCCATGATGGGTGAACTGAAGTTCTTTCTGGGTCTCCAAATCCGTCAGCAACGCAACGTCATCTTCATCTCTCAAGAAAAATATCTCAAAGATTGCCTGAAGAAGTTTGGAATGCAAGACTGCAAAGGATACACGACGCCAATGCCAACCAAAAGTCATCTGAGTCCCGACGCCAATGGTAAAGAGTTCGATCAAAAGGTATATCGCTCCATGATTGGTTCTTTACTTTACTTATGTGCATCTAGGTACTCCCTTGTATCACCATCTCTTCGCCGAACTAGTGCACCTATACAATTTGCCATTGTATTGGGTGTGTACGGGACACAAGAGACTCTTTGTTATTTGGTTGCAGGGTTGTTTGAGAGAGACCATCTTCATCCTACGCCTCCTATGGATTGATAAACCTTAGGTCATCCACTTGAGGGAAATTATCTACTGTCCTACAAACCTATGCACTTGCAGGCCCAACAACGTCTACAAGAAGAAGGTTGTGTAGTAGACATCAAGCTCTTTTCTGGCGCCGTTGCCGGGGAGGTGAGTGCTTGAAGGTATATTTTTAGATCTTGCAATCGAATCTTTTTGTTTCTTGTTTTATCACTAGTTTAGTTTATAAAAGAAAACTACAAAAAAAAGGAATTGAGTTTGTCTCATACGTTTCATCTTTTTAATATCTTTCGTGAGAATGATGGTAAGGAAAATTGTGCTCAAGTGCTAGAAGAAGAATGCATTAAATTGTTTGGAACTAAATCTTTGAATAATGAGCATGATTGCAATGTTGTTAGTATGAACTCCTTGAATATCCATGATGCTAATGATATGCAAAGCCATAAGCTTGGGGAAGCTATGTTTGATGAATATGATATTTTTTGTCCCCCAAGTTTTGATGAGAATATTTACTATGATGAAAGCAAGACTCCTATTTATGATGATTATATTGATGAAAGTGGGTTTGGAAGAGTGTCAACTTTAGGTAGTATTGATCCCACTATTTTGGAGGATATTGAATCTTATTGTGATGAATATGAACGTGGATTTGGAAAGAGTGTCAACTTTATTTAGTGATTCCACTATCTTGGGAGAGGTTTCAATCGATTATGATGAGAACAAAGTTGCTACTTATGATGATTATTGTGTTGAAACTTATTCTATAAAAAGTAGTGATGATTATATTTACAAATCTTGTCATGATTATGATTACCCTTTTTCTGAACATTACTCTTTTAATGTGGAAACAATTTTTAGTGTTCAAGTCTTTTATGATACTCTCACTATTCCGAATGAGAAGAATTTTGCTTATGTGGAGAGTAGTAAATTTTCTATGCTTGTAGATCATGAAAATAATTATTTAGGTGCTGGTTATATTGTTGAATTCATTCATGATGCTACTGAAAATTATTATGAGGGAGGAACTTATGCTTGTAGGAATTGCAATAATATCAAGTTTCCTCTCTATGTGCTTCAATTTTGGAAGCTATGCTTGTTTTACCTTCCTATGCTAGTTGATTATTGTTCCCATAAGTTGTTTTCTCACAAAATCCCTATGCATAGGAAGTGGGTTAGACTTAAATGTGCTAAGTCATATTCTCCATGATGCTCTCTTTATGTTTCAATTCTTATCTTTTATGTGAGCATCATTTCATCATGCCTAGCTAGGGGCGTTAAAGGATAGCGCTTGTTGGGAGGCAACCCAACTTTATTTTTGTTTCTTACTTTTTGTTCCTGTTTAGTAATAAATAATTCATCTACCCTCTGGTTAGATGTGGTTTTATTTTTTAATTAGTGTTTGTGCCAAGTAGAACCTTTGGGAAGACTTGGGTGAAGTTTATGTGATCTTGCTGTAAAAAAACAGAAACTTTTGCTCTCACGAGATTAGCTGCCATTTTTTACTGAAGAGTGATTTTAGGTTGATTCTTTTTTCTGATGATTAATAGACAAATTACTCAGGTCCATAAATTTATTTCATAATTGTTTGGGTTACAGAAGTATACGTTTGATACAGATTACTACAGACTGTTCTGTTTTTGACAGATTCTGTTTTCATTGTGTTGTTTGCTTATTTTGTTGCATCTATGGCTAGTATTAAGTGGTATGAACCATAGAGAAGTTGGAATACATTAGGTATTACACCAATATGAATTTATAATTAGTTCATTACAGTACCTAAGTGGTGGTTTTATTTTCTTATACTAACGGAGCTTACGAGTTTTGTGTTGAGTTTTGTGCGGTTGAAGTTTTCAAGTTTTGGGTAAAGATTCGATGGACTATGGAATAAGGAGTGGTAACAGCGTATGCTTGGGTATTACCAAGGCACCTCAAGGTAATATCCAAGGACAACCAAGAGCCTAAGCTTGGGGATGCCCCGGAAGGCATCCCCTCTTTCATCTTCGTTCATCGGTAACTTTACTTGGAGCTATATTTTTATTCGCCACATGATATGTGTTTTGCTTGAAACGTCATTTTATCTTGTTAGTATTTGCTTGCTAATATTTAGAATAATGTTATGCATCTTTATTTTCAATAAAAAAGTCAAGGATAGCCTTTGCCATGCTTATTTTGCTAGTATACATGTTGCTGTTTGAAAACAGAAAGTTTACCGCTGTTGCAAAAATTCCCTATAAAAGTCAGAGAATGGTATAATGTTGAATCTTTTTTCATATTAAGATCTGATAAATTTATTACAGTGGCAATTTCAGTTCATAATTTTTGGAGTCAGGGAAGTATTGATACGCTTGCATTATTTACAGACTGTACTGTTTTGGCAGATTGCTGTTATGGTTGCATTGTTTGCATATGTTTGCTTGTTTAAAGATTCTATTTGAGGATAGGAGTATTAAATATGCAGAGGCATTTACTATGCAATGTTGAATAATAATTTTAGTGATTTGTTACAGTATAAGATGATATGGTTTTGCATTGGTTTATACTAACCTATCTCACGAGTTCTTGTTGAGTTTGTTGTGGATGAAGCTTTTGATAAAAAGAGAAACCATGATATGAGAGGAATTAAGGAGACACAAAATCCCAAGCTTGGGGATGCCCAAGGCACCCCAAGATAATATTTCAAGAAGTCTCAAGCATCTAAGCTTGGGGATGCCCCGGTAGGCATCCCACCTTTCTTCTTCAACCACTATCGGTTAGTATCGGTTGAGCCTAAGTTTTTGCTTCTTCACATGAGTTGTGCTATCCTTGCAATGTCATTTTATTTTGGTTTTCTTGCTGTTTGAATAAGATACCAAGATCTGAATTCTTAAATGGGAGAGAGTCTTCACATGGTTGCACAATTATTTGACTACTCATTGATCTTCACTTATATCTTTCGGAGTAGTTTGTCGTTTGCTCTAGTGCTTCACTTATATCTTTTAGAGCACGGCGGTGGTTATATTTTGAAGTAATTGCTAGTCTCTCATGCTTCACTTATATTATTTTGAAAGTCTTAAACAACATGGTAATTTGATTGAAAACTATCATTGGAAGTGAATTGGATGCTATGGTCAATATGTTGCTTGATAATTGTTTTGAGATATAAAGGTAGTAATGTTAGAGTCATGCTAGTGGGTAATTATGAAATTGAGAAATACTTTTGTTTGAAGTTGGCAAGTCCCGTAGCATGCACTTATGGTAAAAGTTGTGTGACAAATTTGTTGCATGATGTGCTCTTTTGATTGTCTTCCTTATGAGTGGCAGTCGGGGACGAGCGATGGTCTTTTCCTACCAATCTATCCCTCTTGGGGCATGCGTAGTAGTACTTTGCTTCGAGGGCTAAGTAGACTTTTGCAATAAGTATATGAGTTCTTTATGACTAATGTGAGTCCATGGATATACGCACACTCATCCTTCCACATTGCTAGCCTCTCTTATTACCGCGCAACTTTCGCCAGTATTGAACCCATTACTTACCTTCCTCAAAACAGCCACCATATCTACCTATTATGGCATTCCCATAGCCATTTCGAAATATATTGCCATGCAACTTTCCACTGTTTTGTTTATTATGACACGTTCATCATTGTCATATTGCTCTTTGCATGATCATGTAGTTGAGATCGTATTTGTGTCAAGGCCACCTTCATAATTTTCATACATGTCGCTCTTGATTCATTGCATATCCCGGTACATCGCCGGAGGCATTCATATAGAGTCATATCTTGTTCTAGCTTCGAGTTGTAAATCCATAAAAGTGTGATGATCTTCATTATTAGAGCATTGTCCTAGTGAGGAAAGGATGATGAAGACTATGATTCCCCCACAAGTCGGGATGAGACTTCGGACTTTACAAAAAAAAGAGAAAGGCCAAAAAGAAAAAGAAAAAAAGAAGGCCAAAGAAAATAGAGAAAGAAAAAAAAGAAAAAAAATGCGAGAAAAAGAGAGAAGGTAGAATTGCTACTATCTCTTTTTCCACACTTGTGCTTCAAAGTAGCACCATGATCTTCATGATAGAGAGTCTCATATGTTGTCACTTTCATATACTAGTGGGAATTTTTCATTATAGAACTTGGCTTGTATATTCCAATGATGGGCTTCCTCAAAGTTCCCTAGGTCTTCGTGAGCAAGCAAGTTGGATGCACACCCACTTAGTTTCTTTTTTTGAGCTTTCATATATTTATAGCTCTAGTGCATCCGTTGCATGGCAATCCCTACTCACTCACATTGATATCTATTGATGGGCATCTCCATAGCCTGTTGATACGCCTAGTTGATGTGAGACTATCTTCTCCCCCTTTTTGTCCTTACAACCACCACCATTTACCACCATAGTGCTATGTCCATGGCTTATGCTCATGTATTGCGTAAGAGTTGAAAGCTGAAGCGCGTTAAAACGTATGAAACAGTTGCTCGGCTCGTCATCGGGGTTGTACATGATGGGATTATTTTGTGTAATGAAAATGAAGCATGGCCTAACTATATGATTTTGTAGGGATAAGCTTTCTTTGGCTATGCTATTTTGATAGGACTTGATTATTTGTTAGTATGCTTTGAAGCATTATTATTTTTTATGTTTTATAAGATTTTATCTTGAATCATTTGGATCTGAACATTCATGCCACAATAAAGAGAAATTACATTGAGAACCATGCTAGGTAGCATTCCACATCAAAAATTCTGTTTTTATCATTTACCTACTCGAGGACGAGTAGCAATTAAGCTTGGGGATGCTTGATACGTCTCCAACGTATCTATAATTTTTTATTGTTCCATGCTATTTTATTATCTGTTTTGAATGATTACGGGCTTTATTTTACACTTTATATTAATTTTGGGACTAACCTATTAACCGGAGGCCCAGCCCATATTGCTTTTTTATTGCCTGTTTCAGTATTTCGAAGAAAAGGAATATCAAACGGAGTCCAAACGGAATGAAACCTAAGGCAACGTGATTTTTTGGAAGAATATCATCCTGGAGACTTGGAGTTCAAGTCAGAAGATCCTCGTGGACCCCTCGAGCACCCCCCGACCAACTTCTTTCGCCTATATAGTCCCACGTACCTTAAAAACATCCACGAAGAAGATAGATTGGGAGTTCCGCCGCCGCAAGCCTCTGTAGCCACCAAAAACCTCTCGGGAACCCTTCCCGGCACCCTGTTGGAGGGGGGATCCTTCACCGGTGGCCATCTTCATCATCCCGGCGCTCTCCATGACGAGGAGGGAGTAGTTCACCCTCGGGGCTGAGGGTATGTACCAGTAGCTATGTGTTTGATCTCTCTCTATCGTGTTCTCTCTCGTGTTCCCTCTATGGCACAATCTTGATGTATCCCGAGCTTTGCTATTGTAGTTGGATCTTATGATGTTTCTCCCCCTCTACTCTCTTGTGATGAATTGAGTTTTCCCCTTTGAAGTAATCTTATCGGATTGAGTCTTTTATGAGAACACTTGATGTATGTCTTGCCGTTCTTATCTGTGGTGACAATGGGATATCATGTGCCTCTTGATGTATGTTTTGGTGACCAACTTGCGGGTTCCGCCCATGAACCTATGCATAGGGGTTGGCACACGTTCTTGACTCTCTGGTAGAAACTTTGGGGCACTCTTTGAAGTACTTTGTGTTGGTTGAATAGATGAATCTGAGATTGTGTGATGCATATCGTATAATCATGCCCACGGATACTTTAGGTGACAATGGAGTATCTAGGTGACATTAGGGTTTTGGTTGATTTGTGTCTTAAGGTGTTATTCCAGTATGAACTCTTGAATAGATTGATCCAAAAGAATAACTTTGAGGTGGTTTCGTACCCTACCATAATCCCTTCGTTTGTTCTCCGCTATTAGTGTCTTTGGAGTGACTCTTTGTTGCATGTTGAGGGATTGTTATATGATCTATCTATGTTATTATTGTTGAGAGAACTTGCACTAGTGAAAGTATGAACCCTAGGCCTTGTTTCCTATCATTGCAACACCGTTTACGCTCACTTTTATCGCTTGCTACCTTGATGTTTTTATAATTTCAGATTACAAATACCTTTATCTACCATCCACATTGTACTTGTATCACCATCTCTTCGCCGAACTAGTGCACCTATACAATTTTCCATTGTATTGGGTGTGTTGGGGACACAAGAGACTCTTTGTTATTTGGTTGCAGGGTTGTTTGAGAGAGAGCATCTTCATCCTACGCCTCCTATGGATTGATAAACCTTAGGTCATCCACTTGAGGGAAATTTGCTACTGTCCTACAAACTTGTGCACTTGCAGGCCCAACAACGTCTGCAAGAAGAAGGTTGTGTAGTAGACATCAATGATCTTCAGCTCCCGATTGGCATCAGCGTCGCCTTTCAAGGCACCATTGCTCCTGAGCTGGCTCTGGCTCAACAGATTGTCGAACTGAAAAACAAAATTGACTATGAGAAGGGACAGTTCAAGAAGCACATGGCCAAGCTTAGTGTGTGTGATGTTCAGAAGTTCAAGCTGATGCTGAATGACCTCAACGAGGCGTTTTGCAAGAAGCGGGAAGAAGCCAAAGGTTCTCGGGAACATATGAAGAACCTTGCTGCCAAATGTGTTCAAGCTTACAATAAAGCTGAGAAGCGCAAGGCACTTGGGCGTCCAGGCATTGACCCCAAGATGGCTGCCAAAACGAAGAAGTCTACTGTGGCCCCAACTGAAGCTCCAAGGCGGGAGGAACCTAGCATTGTCTTCCCTACCAGCATGACAGGCTCGAAGCCTAAGGTCCCCACAGTGGCTTCAGAACAAAAGAAAACCAAGGTAGTTGAAGCCGAAGCCAGAAAGAAAAAAATCAAGAACACCACTGATGATGTACCACCCCCCCAAGAAGAGGAAGACCAAGAAGAGAAATCGGGCTGCTCCCGAAGAGCCCCTTGTTGTCGAGCCCATTGCTTTTGCTCATCCTGCATCTCAAAATCAAGAGCGTCAGTTGATAGTTCATGAGCCTGCTTCCACAGAGGCTCCTGAAGCTCAAGAAGTTCCAGTCATTGACCCCATCGCGACTGAAGACATTGGTCCCCAAGACAATGTTGTTGATGATGAAGTCCTTCCTCAGATCAAGCGCCAAACAGTATCATCGCCTGTTGTCATGAATAGCGAACCCATCAGTGTTGGTCGTCCTTTGACGCCAGTCTCACAGGATGCCTCATGGGTTGATCGCCCCCAACCAGCAATCCTAGTTCAAGAGTCACCAAGTACACCCCGTCCTCCAGCAGCGCAAGTCAACAGCCCAATTGTCAATGACGACAATTACATGGAGACCACACCATCACCGAAAGCGTCGCCCGTGTTTCAATGGCTTCGCAAAGGCCAGAGGCCATTGGTCTCCATGACAACCATCACAGAAGAGGATTCCCACCAGTCCAACTCAGTGGCATGTCAAGTGTTCCCTAAAGACAATCCTTCTGTGACTATTCCCCTGTTAGAAGCCAATGCTACTGAAGAGATTTTGGCTGCATCAGCCGAAGAAAAACAAGAAGAAGAACGTGTTGCTACTCCCCCTACCAACCAAGAAGAAGTTGTTCTCTAAGAGAATGTGTCAGTGCCCGACCCTCCAGCTATTCAAGTGGAGGTTGAAAATCCTGAGGCGGCCACAAACAACACCACTGACGTCAATGACAAGGTCATGGCTGAAGATAATGTGGCGCCTACAGTCAACATTGTGAATGAAGCCAATGATGCACCTACCACCAATGTGCAGCCTGACGCAATTGCAAATGCCTCTGCTCCTGTACCGCCACCAAGGCCACACACTATTGAGCATGCATTCTATCAAGGCGAACTGGTTCCTATCAGATGGCCTATTCTGGTTCCTCCGCCTGCTCCCGGACCTCAATTTGATTATCATGTGGAGCACAAGCCTCAGGTTCAAAAGCCAAAACCAAGGTTGCCACGGTTCCCAGGTACTGCATCTGCACCAGGATCATTCAATGTAAATGGCTTCATTGCACACAACATCTTCTTTGATAATGCCAAGAACCCATACTCCAAGCCAAGGATATCATCTGATTGGTTCTGGATCTATCAACAACGCAGCTATTACTCCTGTGTTCTATACAACCAAGGGCGCATATTTCCTCATATGCGTCTGGATTCTGAAGCCATTGTTGGCCTGCCCTGCTTAGCAGAAGCACTTGACTGTTTCCAAGATGCAGGCCTGCTACAATTTGTCACTGATAAGGAGCATTGGAATGAATAGCTTCTGCTCCAGTTTTATGCAACTCTCCACATTCGCGGCTACAACAGGGATCCGAAGACATGGGTCCTTGAGTGGATGACAGGCAATGTCCATCATGAAGCCAAAGCTCTTGACCTCATTGAACTTACAGGCCTGTCCGCTCCTGGTGAACTTTATGAACCTGGTTGTCAGCTTCACCGCGATGCATTGGAGAGCATCTTTCAGAAGCGAGAGCCCAACATGAGCCAAATGCTCAGCATGATGAAGCCACTGCCACAGGATGCCAAATATCCTAAGGAATTCTTTGTTGAAGACGTAGAGTATATGCCCCGCACCATCTATCACATCATTAGGCAAACTCTATGGCCCATCAAAGGGCATTCCTCATCAGCATGGCTTAAGGTGCAATGAAGACATTGATCTTGTACATTCTCAATGGCAATAGCTTCAATGCTTAGGATTTCTTCATTCGTCAGTTTGCTGCATCTGGCTCTAACATCTTTTGTCTGAAATTTTATGCTCCTTGGGTTATGCGTCTGATCAAGCTTCACTCCGCTGTTAACTATCAGCCCTCTGCATGCAACCATCTTATATTCCTACCAGAGGTTGATATGTCAGTCGAAGCCATCTACCAAGAGCCTGCCAAGGAGGCAATATATCTTCACAATGTCGATCATTAGAGTTTCTCTCAGCATGTTGAAGGTGTTTAGGCTGCTTCTCGTGTCTATCCTTTGGCCGGCAACACTCGCCGTGCACGTACTGAAGCCACAGAAAGCACCATTGCTCCAAGGACTCGAAAGCGATCTCGTGTGCTCAATGACCGAGAGCTTCTCGTGGCCTTGCATCAGAAACACGACAAGCATCAGTACTGGCTGAAATGTCAAATGCAAAGCCTCTTGGTGGATGTCAATCGCATTCGCAACCTTGCCACCAAGAACGCCTTTGTTACTCATGAAACCTGTCGGAGGACTTGGAAGAGTTTGACATTGCTCAGTGCTGAAGCTGACCTTCAAGACAATGGCTTCACTGAGAGAATCAAGTTTGACTCCACTCCTCCTAGGAATGTTGTTTTGTGTCGAACCCCATCTCTTGAAGATTCAGAGTACTCTTCCTTCGCAGCTACGGTAAATGCCAGAGTTCTTGATGACGCCGGTGATGCTACTTCACCACCTCCAACCTTAGCGCGTATCGACACTGCACCAAGTTCTTATGCACCACCAAACCTCAACAATGACCCTGCTGCTTCACCTACTCCTCATGGGAACGAGTAGCGACTATGTCTTCAAACCTTTTTGGTCCTTACTAACAAAGGGGGAGAAGCATATGTTGATAGTCTTCAAGCGGGTCCATATGGGTGGTTGATATACTTTTGCCTAGTGTTTTACAACTCTCGTTTTGATACATTTGGTTCTTTGAGTTGTAACACCTAAACTTGATGGTCGTCTGCTACTTTCTCTGCTATTCTGTGATGCGATGATAAATTCCGCATGTGCGATGATAAATCCCACATGAAGTCATTTCGCAGACATCCATCTTTCATTATGCATGTCATTATTCCTGTATATCTGTTCATGCATGATGTATTGTCTTCATATGGTGAGGAGGATCTCCACAAGTACAACATGCCATGTGCATTTGCATTCCAATGCAAAACATTTATATGCACATCTTCAGGGGGAGCCTTTTGCCACTTATGAAGACAATGTCTTAATCCTTTACAATTTCACATACTTTTATCCCTATTGAAAACTTCAACCAGTTTGTCATCAATCACCAAAAAGGGGGAGATTGTAAGTGCATCTAGTGCCACCCCTAGTGGTTTTGGAGTATTGATGACAAACCTAGTTGAGGGACTAATGTGTTTGTGAGAATTGCAGGATAACATAGGTAGTAGTCCCTCATTGATTCGGTTTACCTACCGGAGATGACCCCTAAAAATGTGTGAAGACATTGAAGACAATGGTGGTCTGTGAAGATAATCACGTTGAAGACTATGACATGAGAAGACAACGCTGTAGGACTATGGAGCGCGAAAACTTAGTTGTTTCGTTGTTTCTTTTCTTCTTTGTTGAGTCATAGGAACCACCGCACTGTTAAGTGGGGTCCAAGTGAACAAAGTCAGAGTGACTAAAGTGATGCTGAACCAAATCCTATGTCTTCGAGCGAAGACAATGAGTGCAAATCTTATCCAGAGTCGGATAAGTCAGCTTTACTTGTAGCCCAAGTAAAGCTATCGCGTGTGTTTGAAATCTGACCGTTGAGACACGTGTTAGTTCCTTAGTGACCCAGGGTCATTTCGGACAAATCAGGTCGGGTTGCCCAGTGGCTATAAATAGCCCACCCCCTACACCATAAATTAGTGGCTGCTTAGAGTTAGTATACAGCTTTTGCCGTTTGAGAGCAACCCACCTCTGAAGCTTTTGAGAGAGAATCCTTGCAAGGACAAAGCCCAAACCACCCAGAGCCCAAAGAGTGTTTGGCATCACTGAAGTCTTTCTGTCCGCGTGATCTGAAGACTTATATCACTTGAGGACTGTGAATCCTCAAGCCGGTTAGGCGTCACGTTCTAAGCATCCAAGAGTCATTGTGGATTGCCGGTGAATGAAGTCTGTGAAAGTTTGGGAGTCTACCTTGAAGACTTACTAGAATGATTGGGCGGGGACTGGGAGTCCTTAGCTCAACGTGAATAAGGTGAAGATGCGGTCTTCTGAGTTAAATCTCAGCCTCCTTAACCAGACGTATAGTTGTCACAGCAACTGGAACTGGTCGAACAAACCACTGTCTTCTTGAAGCTACTAGTTCTATCTCTTACTTCTCCTTACTTACAGTTTGTCTTCGTGAAGTCATTGCCTGCTTGCATAATCTGTTTGACTTCACTGTGTGACTACTTGTCTTGATTGGCTTCATACTATCTTCCATCATGATCTTTACTACCCAGCTCCTAAAAGTCTTCATGTTTTCACTTTGTTGAATACTTGACTATGGCTTGTCTAGTGTAGTCTACCTTCCGCTGCATACAAATAGTGTTGTTTGTCTTCGAAACTCTCATGTTTTGGAGACTTTCATAAAAATCGCCTATTCACCCCCCTCTAGTCGATAACTAGCCCTTTCAGATGGTATCTCGCTAGCCCTTTCTAAGACCACAAAACATAAATGCAGAGCACCTTTAAGGATCAAGGACTGACTAGACATTGTAATTCATGGTAAAAGAGATCCAGTCAAGTCATACCCGATATAAACTAATAGTAATGCATGCAAATAACAGTGTGCTCTCCATCGGGTGCTTTTTAATAAGAGGGTGATGACTCAACATAAAAGTAAAAAAGATAGGCCCTTCGCAGAGGGAAGCGGGGACTTGTAGAGGTGCCAGAGCTCGATTTTGAAATAGAGAGATAAATAACATTTTGAGTGGTATACTTTCACTGTCAACATAACAACTATGAGATCTCGATATCTTCCATGCTACATACATTATAGGCGGTTCCCAAACAAAATGGTAAAGTTTATACTCCCCCACCACCAACAAGCATCAATCCATGGCTTGCTCGAAACAACGAGTGCCTCCAGCTAACAACAATCCTGGGGGAGTTTTGTTTAATTATTTTGATTTGCTTTGATCTTTTTGATCATGGGACTGGGCATCCGAGTTACCAGCCATTTTCTCGTGAATGAGGAGCGTAGTCCACTCCTCTTGCGAATAACCCACCTAGCATGGAAGATACAAACATCCATAGTTGATACATGAGCTGCTCGAGCATACAAAATAGGATTTCATTTGAAGGTTTGGAGTTTGGCACATACAAATTTACTTGGAACGGCAGGTAAATACCTCATATAGGAAGGTATGATGGACTCATATGGAATAACTTTGGGATTTATGGAGTTTGGATGCACAAGCAGTATTCCCTCTTAGTACAAGTGAAGGCTAGCAAAAGACTGGGAAGTGACCAACTGAGAGAGCGACAACAGTCATGAACATGCATTAAAATTAATCAACACTGAGTGCAAGCATGAGTAGGATATAATCCACCATGAACATAAATATCGTGAAGGCTATGTTGATTTGTGTTTCAACTACATGCGTGAACATGTGCCAAGTCGAGTCACTCAATGCATTCAAAGGAGGATACCACCCTATCATACCGCATCACAACCATTTTAATAGCATGTTGGCATGCAAGCTAAACCATTATAAGCTCGTAGCTAATTAAGCATGGCATAAGCAACTATAATCTCTAATTGTCATTGCAAACATATTTATTCATAATAGGCTGAATTAGGAATGATGAACTCATCATATTTACAAAAACAAAAGAGGTCGAGTTCATACCAGCTTCTCTCATCTCAACCAGTCCATCATATATCATAATTATTGCCTTTCACTTGCACGACCGAACGGTGTGTATAATAATAAGAGTGCACGTGCATTGGACTAAGCTGGAATCTGCAAGCATTCAATTCAAGAGAGAAGACAAAGTAATATGGGCTCTTGGTTAAATCAACAATTATGCATATGAGAGCCACTAAGCATTTTCATTATGGTCTTCTACTCTCGACCCCCAAAGGAAAGAAAAGAAATAAAACTATTTACAGGGAAAGCTCCCAACAAGCAAAAGAAGAACGAGAAATCTTTTTGAGTTTTCTTTTAATTATTACTACTACAAGCTTGGAAATTAAACTAACTCATTTTTTGGGTTTTCTTAAGGTTTATCAAACACACAAGAAGAAAACACGAAAAAGAAATTAAACTAGCATGGATAGTACAATGAAAGAATATGAGCACTGACAACTAGAATGAGTGTGTGAACATGAATGTAAAGTCGGTGGGAAATACGTACTCCCCCAAGCCTAGGCTTTTGGCCTAAGTTGGTATATGCCCATGGATCGCGGCTACTCTCCCCGGTGTACCGAGGGGTGTCCTCGTATTGCCACTGGCTGGCGATCTCCTCTGGATCCCACTGATAAGATGATGGACGACAGGGGTCCAGTGGTGGTTCCGGCTCAGGCTCTGGAGCTGATGTCCGACCTTGGTGCGCGTAAACGGCCTCCGGCAAGACAAGGTAATGACCTGCAGTTAAATCAAACAAAGAAGGTGCAGGCAGGATAATAATCTCATTGTGTTTCTTATTAAATCTCAGGTTATACAGGAGCATCTTATTATCGTTGTAAACAATAAACTCATGCGCTACCATGCTCCTGTAATCTAAAAAGGGATAATTAATTTGGTGCCCTTAGTTGTGTCCCACTCGGCAGGTTTACCCTAGTTTCCGAAAACACTTGTTCCTGCCCAAACCACTTTGCTCCTCTTCCGCTTTTGCCCTTTGACCATTTGACCATCACTTTGAAAACTTCATAAAAAATTCATACTACCTCAAAAAAATTCAAATAAGATACAAAATGTTTAGAAAAGCATCACCTATATGTGCATGTCATTTGCTTTCATGAAAAAAGTTTTGGCCAGTCCCCATCTCAGTTTTAGCTCATATGATCTTAGCATGAACAGTAAAATCTAAAAAAATTCTAATAAAATTTGGTGGCAAACTTTGACCAATGTTTTGAGTGCTTGCCAAGTTTCATAAGGGAATGCCATTCGTGGAAGTCGTGGCAAAAAATGAAATTTTGGAGCATTGATTTTTGTTTTTTTGCCACGACTTCCACGAATGTCATTCCCTTATGAAACTTGGAAAGCACTCAAAACATTGGTCAAAGTTTGCCACTGATTTTTTTTAGAATTTTTAAATTTTTTTAGATATTACTGTTCATGCTAAAATCATATGAGCTAAAACTGAGATGGGGACTGGCCAACACTTTTTTCATGAATGCAAATGATATACACATATAGGTGATGCTTTTCTGAACATTTTGATATCTTATTTGAATTTTTCTGAGTTAGTATGATTTTTTATGAAGTTTTCAAAGTGATGGTCAAACGGTCAAAGGGCAAAAGCATAAGAGGAGCAAAGTGATTTGGGCAGGAACAAGTGTTTTTGGAAACTAGTGGTAAACCTGCTGTCGGTGTCAAAACCGGCGGATCTCGGGTAGGGGGTCCCGAACTGTGCGTCTAGGCGGATGGTAACAGGAGACAAGGGACACGATGTTTTTACCTAGGTTCGAGCCCTCTCGATGGAGGTAAAACCCTACTCCTGCTTGATTAATATTGATGATATGGGTAGTACAAGAGTTGATCTACCACGAGATCAGAGAGGCTAAACCCTAGAAGCTAGCCTATGGTATGATTGTTGTTCGTCCTACGGACTAAAACTCTCCGGTTTATATAGACACCGGAGAGGGCTAGGGTTACACAGAGTCGGTTACAATGGGAGGAGATCTTCATATCGAATCGCCAAGCTTGCCTTCCATGCCAAGGAAAGTCCTATCCGGACACGGGAGGAAGTCTTCAATCTTGTATCTTGATAGTCCGGGAGTCCGGCCAAAGGTCATAGTCCGGTCATCCGGACACCCCCTAAGCCAGGACTCCCTCAGTACCCCCCAAACCAGGCTTCAATGACGATAAGTCTGGCGCGCAAGTTTATCTTCAGCATTGCAAGGCGGGTTCTTCTCCAAATTCCATGTGCCTGTCGAATAGTGTCCGGCCTCTAGTGCGTGCTGCTCTCCTCAGCTTCTGTGCCCAATAATGACCATCTTCCACATGTCAAATAAATGCGAAAAGCCAGGGAGTTTTTTCATTTACCCCCCTAGCCGCGTAAATGAGCTGCCTATAAAAGAGACGGGGATTTAGATCCAATTCACACCACCTTCCCTCCGCGAGCATTCATCAAAGAGCTTTTGACAGAGATCCATTCCACCATGGCCGGTCGATGCAGATCCTCCTCTCGCCTCTCCAGCCCTTGACCTGGAGATTGGGAGCGGTGTTCCGTCCCGCATAGCAAGCTAGTAGTGCTTAAATCCAAGGGGCTACTCCCCCCAGCATATATGGTCCCAATTCGAGCCGGGATTGCCACCTATAGCGGCGGAGAGCAGGCGGAGAGCGTCCCCAATCCCTCCCAAGGAGAGCGGGTATGCCTAGTCCCTTATTTAATAAGAGGACTCGGATTTCCAATTCATCCATTTCTCCGAGGGCTACTGGAGTTCTACGGCCTCCAGCTACATAACCTCACGCCTGCCTCCATACTGCATGTTGCGGGCTTCGTGGCCCTCTGCAAGCTGTTTTTGGGCATCGAGGCCCATTTCGCGCTATGGAAGAGGTTGTTCTGCCTTGTGCCTCGCTCTCGGGAGGGGTCAATTTATCAAGTGGGCAGAGCCGAACTATGGCGCATCGCCGAGACCGGATATCTATCCGGTACCCCAAAGAAGGCGTCCGAGGACTGGCCTTCGGAATGGTTTTATATAGATGACGTCCCCCTGCCGGACCCTGTATAGATCGGCCTCCCTGAGTTTAATAACGCTCCGTTGAAGAAACGCCTGAGCTGGCGCCCAAGGAACCCTCAGAGGGAAACTGATAGGGACGTCCTTTACCTGATGAGCCGGATAAGATTGTTGGCTCATTCCGGATTGACCATGATCAAGGTCATGGCTACATGCATTATGCGGGGGGTGCAGCCGCTTCAGTACAGAGGCCACCCCATGTGGGGTTTCAACGGGGAGGACGACGCCACCCGGTGCGGTCGCAAGGGGCCAGATTCGGCTGCCACTCTAACGAAGATCTTATCCACTTTGTACAAGGGAGAAGAAGAGGAATTCCTCTGTGTCAACCCACAGGGCGGATTCTCCATGTACAGCCCTCCAAGCTAGGTGAGAGAACACTTTCACTTGCCTACCCGCTTTCAAAATTCCCATAATTGAGTACTTAGTCTAGCAATGTTAACGCAGGAGCTGCGCCAGACTGTGAAGGAGATAAACAACCCTCCTCCACAACCCGAGGACCCAGAACGGTCCCTCGATCCAGACTCCCAAGAGGTCCCGGACTTATGCGTGGAGCTAATTGATGGGGTGTTTCATCAATTGAGTAA
The DNA here is from genome assembly GCF_002162155.2 of Triticum dicoccoides. Taxonomy (NCBI): domain Eukaryota; kingdom Viridiplantae; phylum Streptophyta; class Magnoliopsida; order Poales; family Poaceae; genus Triticum; species Triticum dicoccoides. The sequence continues at coordinate 369,174,434 of NC_041381.1, read as the reverse complement.
GGACAACACCTTAGTGGCCATTACGGTCGACTATCCCGGACTACTCCCGGCCTCAAAGGTAACCGAGACCGAATTCCCAATACTTTCAAGAGGATCCATCCATGCCTTATTTTGATTGCCGTAAACCAATAGTGTTTCGTTTTGCAGGGGAAATCCTTGAGACGGAGGGCCGAGCCCGCGGTGGGTAGCCAACAAGGGCCGTTGAAGCCAGGCGGGCTAAAAAGAAGTGCGGACCGGATTGAGATTCCGGCGCAACGGTACGGCGTGCAATTTTAACGCCTAGGGTTTATGCCCTCAAGTCACACTAACGCTCATGCTCTCCTCAGGAAGAAGAGCTCTCGCCGGACTATATCCACCGGCCAGGCTTCAAGGCCGGGTCCGGAAGCAGAGGCGAACACGGGGCGCACGCCGGACATTCCTCCGACAGAGGACGCAGATGGGCTATCTGCCACCAATTCAGAGGTGGAGAGTGCCATGAACCACATGCATCGCCGGACTGTTCTTCGTGACGCATGTTTTTTCCAAGAGGCGTTGGACGCCTTTAATACGGGAGATGCGTACCTCCGTGCCGCTCAAAATGGTCTAGCCAGAGTCACAGAGCAGTATGTGAAAGACATACGGGTGAGTAAATCCGATGGTTATATATGTCAGTAGCCCCCGAGACTTGAAACAGTTAAGATAACTGATTTAAGGATCATATGATATGTAGGATCTTACAAAAAAGAATACGCAACTGTCCCAGGAGCTGGAAGAGTGCAAGGCCCAACTTGAGGCCGCACTGGCCGCTTCAGAGAGTACCAAGGGGACCCCCTCAGGTAATATATGCTTCGAAAGATAATTCTGTTGTGACGTGCGGCATGTGTGCAGTTCTAACAATAACAGTGCAGATGGGGCCGGATTGAATCCGAACAAGCAACAACTCCTGTGCCAGTTAAAGGCCGGCGAGAGCGTGCTGACGAGGGTGAGGCAAGAGAAGAACAAGCTTCAAGACGCCAACACCCAGCTAGGCGAGGAACTAAAGCATGTTCGTGCTCAGCTGTCTGATTCCGTAAAGGAGAATCGGCGACTTCGACGCGGCATTTTTAGTAAGTGCTTAAACGAATCTTCAAAAAAGAGTTCGGCGAGGAAGTCGATTGATAGAGCTATGTCTGCAGATATGCTCACAGGTCGGCCTACGGAGGAAATGCCTGGTTCTGCGGGGGATCTTCTCCCCGAGCTATTGCAACTGCATGAATGAGTTCAGCAGGCGATGCAGGGCGTCTTCCAGGCTTTGTGGCCATCCCTCTCCCTGCCCGAAGGCCTTGAAGAGCTTGCAGAGAAGCTGAAGGGAGTGCGGCAGCGCTTCCGGTTATGGAAGATATCGGCCTGCCGTCAAGGCGCCAGGGAGGCCTGGGCCATGGTGAAGACGCGATACACGAAGGCTGACCCAAACCACATGGCCGAGGTCGGCCCTTTGGGGCCCGACGGGAAGGAGATCCCTGTCAGTTTAGTCTATGGCCAGGTAGAGCTGGCCACCAAGTATTCCCAACAGGACTGTAAATTAGACAGCCTGTTGGATGGTATTGAAGAAGAATATACCCAGTCAAATGGACTATGTAATTTAAAATGACATGTAAATGCCTTCTAGCCGGATTGTAGATTGTTTGTCATTGCAGACCTTTTCGCTTCAATCTCTAGACCCGGTAGTTCGGAGTGTGTCCGAATACCCTCTCGGTTATGTAAGAACCGGGGCATGCATGGAGACCAGACGTAGGGGTCATAAGTGCTTTAGCAGACAAGTGCCCAACTAGTTATGTTATATTACATGGTTAGTAAGAAACATCTTCCAGGGAGAATAGTTCCGTTAGGGGTTCCTTTCCCTTGGAGGCATGCCCTAAAGTGCATGTCCGGACTGCGTAAAAAAGCAGAAAAGCATCTGGGGGCAGATAAATAAACAAGTGAAAAGTAATATTTTAGTTCACCGATCGAATATTCCCTTAAGAACGCTAGCTTTCGGCTTCACCCAGTCTGAGGTACACATCTGGCTGACCAGGCAGTAACAATCGCAGAGGTGCTCCCTTTACCACCTAGCCGAACAAATGGGAACGTAGGGGTAAGCACAGGAGCCAGGCAACCCAGCTTGGCCAAAACTTAAGTCATATCGATGCATATAATGGTGCATAAAAGGTTCATGCGGAAGTGTCACACATGTTTTGGGCATGAAGCCCGTGTATATAAGCTTCTGATAAAGAAGCCCCCAGGTATAATGAGCGCGGGTGGCGCGTCAAGTATGTGCGAACAACGCGCAGGCAAGGCCCTAAAGGCTTGGGAGAAAAAGGGAGGGAGAAGGAGAGAAATACCAGGCAGATAATTCGAAATAAATAAAAAAAGGGACAGAGGAAGGAGACGAACACAGAGTCCGGCGCTAGGCGTAGAATCTTCGTAGGCGTGCTACGTTCCATGGGTTCGGCTCGAGTCGGTTGTCCGATGCGTTTCGCAGACGGTACGCTCCACCAGTCAGGACTAGGTCGATTATGAAGGGACCCTCCCATTTGGGCTTTAGTTTGTCCTTTTTCTTGTCCAGCAGGCGTAGAACTAGTTCGCCAATGTTATAAGTTTTGGCCCGTACTTCTCTGCTTTGATATCTTCGAGCTTGCTGTTGATAGAATGCGGAACGGGCTTTTGCCACGTTGCGCTCCTCCTCCAATGCGTCCAAGCTGTCCTGACGATCGAGCTCGGCTTCTCTTTCTTCATACATGCGCACGCGAGGTGAGTCATGAATTATGTCGCAGGGAAGGACTGCCTCTGCGCCATATATCATAAAAAATGGTGTGAATCCGGTAGTGCGATTCGGCATGGTCCACAGCCCTCAGACTACAGAGTCAAGCTCCTCTACCCAGTACGTGTTAGATTCCTTGAGGGATCGCACTAGTCTGGGTTTGATGCCGCTCATGATGAGACCGTTGGCTCGCTCGACTTGACCATTAGTTTGTGGGTGATAGACTAAAGCGTAGTCGAGCTTAATGCCCATGTTTTTGCACCAGAGTTTAACTTCGTCGACTGTAAAGTTTGTGCCATTGTCAGTGATGATGCTGTGGGGGACGCCGTAACGGTGTACAACCCAGGATATGAAGTCTATCACTGGTCCGGATTCAGCCGTCTTAACAGGCTTGGCCTCTATCCATTTGGTGAATTTGTCCACCATGACCAGTAGATATTTTTGCTTGTGGGTTCCTCCTTTAAGGGGTCCAACCATGTCAATCCCCTAGACCGCAAAAGGCCAGGTAATGGGTATGGTTTGTAGGGCGGTAGGCGGCATGTGGCTTTGATTAGCGAATAATTGGCAACCGACGCATCGCTGGACTAAGTCCTGAGCGTCTGCCTGGGCCGTCGGCCAATAAAATCTAGTACGGAAGGCCTTGCTCACAAGGGCTTGGGCTGCGGCGTGGTGCCCGCCGAGTCCGGCGTGAATTTCAACCAGAAGGTTCCGCCCTTCCTCTTCGGAGATAAATCTTTGAAGGACTCCGGTGGTGCTTTTCTTATAAAGCTCTCCTTCGTGGACTTTATAGGCTTTAGATCGCCGCACTATGCAGTGTGCCTCGTTTTGGTCCTCGGGAAGTTCCTGCCTAGTTAAGTAGGCTAAGAATGGTTCTGTCCACGGGGCAATTACTGCCATTATTACATGGGCTGAGGGTGTGACTTCATTGACGGAGTCCTTAGTTGTGTCAGGGTGTTCGGGGTCAGGTGATGCGGCCAGGTCCGGATTGTGATTTCTCGATTCCCCTTCCCACTGTACGGATGGCTTGAATAGCCTTTCCAGGAAAATGTTGGGGGGGGACTGCATCGCGCTTTGTGCTGATGCGTGCCAGGACGTCTGCTGCCTGATTATTTTCCCGGGCTATATGGTGGAGTTCCAGCCCTTCGAACCAAGCTGACATATTTAGGACGGCGTTGCGATAAGATGCCATTTTCGGATCTTTGGCATCAAAGTCCCCGTTTATTTGGTATATCGCGAGGTTCGAATCCCCCCGTACCTCTAGGCGTTGAATGCCCATGGAGACTGCCATCCGGAGGCCATGTAGCATGGCCTCGTATTCGGCTGCATTGTTGGAGTCTGTGTACATTATCTGGAGTACATATTGAACTGTATCTCCTATTGGGGACGTCAAGATGACGCCAGCCCCCAGACCCGCCAGCATTTTGGAGCCGTCGAAGTGCATGGTCCAGTTGGAATATGTGTCGTACTCTTTAGGGAGTTCGGCTTCAGTCCATTCATCGACAAAGCCGGCGAAGGCTTGCGACTTGATGGCTCGTCGTGGCTTGTATGTTATGTCGAACGGGAGGACCTCAATGGCCCATTTGTCAATCCGGCCCGTTGCGTCGCAGTTGTTTATGATATCGTTAAGAGGTACTTCGGAGGCTACTGTTATCGAACACTCTTGAAAGTAGTGTCATAGCTTCCGGGATGCCATGAACACTGTGTATGCTATCTTTTGGTAATGCGGGTACCGGGAGTTGCATGGAGTGAGGACAGTGGACACGTAGTATACTGGTTTCTGGACAGGGAATTTGTGTCCATCCGTTTCTCGTTCGACGACGAGGACTGCGCTTACAACTTGGTGAGTTGCCATGATGTATAACAACATTGGTTCGCCGATGTTAGGCGCGGCCAGGATAGGGTTTGTCGCCAGTATGGCTTTTATTTCTTCAAGTCCGGTCGTGGCGGCGTTCGTCCACTCGAAGTGTTCGGTGCACCGGAGGAGGCGGTAAAGGGGTAATGCCTTTTCCCCCAAGCGGGAGATGAAGCAGCTTAGAGCCGCCACGCATCCAGTCACTTTTTGTATTTTCTTGAGGTCTTTTGGAATATCCAATTGAGACAGAGCTCGGATCTTGGCTGGGTTTTCTTCAATTCCTCTACCGGATACGATGAAGCCCAAGAGCTTTCCGGCTGGTACGCCGAAAACACATTTTTCCGGGTTGAGCCTAATGTCATATGTTCGGAGGTTATCGAACGTGAGCCTCAAGTCGTCTATTAGAGTTTCGACGTGTTTGGTTTTGACGACCACGTCATCCACGTACGCTTCAACCATTTTGCCAATCTGGTTGGCCAGACATGTCTGAATCATGCGCCGATATGTTGCGCCGGCGTTTTTGAGCCCGAAGGGCATTATGTTGAAGCAGAATGGGCCGTATGGGGTGATGAATGCCGTTGCGGCTTGGTCTGACTCTGCCATCTTGATTTGGTGGTAGCCAGAGTATGCATCGAGAAAACACAATGAATCGTGTCCTACAGTGGCGTCGATGATTTGATCTATGCGGGGGAGGGGGAAGGGATCCTTTGGGCAGGCCTTATTTAGGTCTTTGAAATCGACGCATAGGCGCCAGGATTTGTCCTTCTTCGGTACCATTACCAGGTTTGCTAGCCAGTCCGGATGTTTTATATCTCTGATGACTTGTCTCCCATGGCTTGTCTCTTAGGTTCGGAGAAACGCCGAAGAGTCTGCTTAACGGGCTTGAATCCTTTTAGGATGTTCAGACTGTGCTCGGCCAGCCTGCATGGGATTCCTGGCATGTCTGAAGGGTGCCAGGCAAAAATGTCCCAATTTTCTCATAGGAATTCTCTAAGTGCGGCGTCTACATCAGGGCTTAGTTGTGCCCCAATGGAGGCCGTTTTTGTAGTGTCCATTGGATGGACTTGGAACTTGACTATTTCGTCTGCCGGCTTGATGGAGGTGGACTTGGATCTTTTGTCGAGCATCACGTCGTCCCTATCCACCGTGGAGCGCAACACAGTTAGTTCCTCGGCCGCCAGGGCTTCGGATAATGCCTCGAGGGCCAGTGCGGCTGTCTTGTTTTCGGCGCGGAGCGCTGTGTCCGGATGTGATGATTCCATTGGGTCCGGGCATTTTGAGCTTCATGTACCCGTAATGGGGTATAGCTTGAAAAATTGTGAATGCTTCTCGCCCTAACAAAGTGTGGTACCCGCTGCTGAACGGGGCCACTTGAAATGTGACCTCCTCGGGTCTGTAATTATCCGGCGTGCCGAACACCACATCCAGTGTGATTTTCCCTGAACAGCACGCTTCCCGGCTGGGGATTATTCCTCTAAAGGTCGTGTTGCTTCGCTCAATGCGGCTCCAGTCTATTTCCATTTTTCGCAGGGTTTCCTCATAGATGAGGTTCAATCCGCTGCCACCGTCCATGAGTACCTTTGTAAGCCGGAAGCCGTCCACTATCGGACTAAGGACCAGTGCGGCTGGTGCTCGGGTTGTCCGAAATTTAGGTTCGTCACTGGCATTAAAGGTAATAGCCGTGTCACTCCATGGGTTTATTGTCGCTACTTGGTAGACTTCGGTAAGGCTGCGGAGCGTTTGTTTCCTCACATTGTTTGATGCGAAAGTCTCGAAGACTGTTGACACCATACTGGCGTTTCTGGGGTGGTGCTCTGCGGATTCTGGAGTTAGAAGCTCCTCGCCACTTCTGGCCACCTGCCGGAGTATCCAACATGCTCTAAGGCTATGAGTTGGTGTGACGCCCTCTATATTATGAATTTTACAGGGTCCATTGAGCCATCCATCTAGTATGGTTCCATACCCTATAGAGGGTTTTTGTTTTTTGTTCTTTGGCCCAGGTGCCTGGCAATAATGCACCCTTTTGTTCCGGACTGAGATTGTATTCGGGGTCGGATTATCCAGAATTTTGTTTTGGTTTTCCAAACGCTTTCTGTCGCACAGTACTTTTGTACTATGGATGTCAAGTCGGCGAAGCGTGTAATTTCGCGGCAACTTATGGGGTTGAGGATTCCGATGTCCGTGCAATTGTTACAAAAGAATGAAATTGCATCCTTCTCACAGCAGTCCTTTATCCTGTTCATAACCAGGAGGAATCTGGCCCGGTAGTGGTGTACTGTTTCCTTGGGCTCTTGCCGAATTTGGGATAGATCCCTTATGTTTGGGTGGGCGGGTGGAATTAAATCCGAAACCTCGCCTGATCTAAGACTCAGGGGCCAAGAAATTTCCGAACTCGGAAGCTTGTTTTCTTGGACGTTATTCAATGAATCAGGCCTGCTGCCTGACTTTAGGTTCAGGGCTTGGGCGACGTCCTCCCCTCCGCGGATGTCCGGCTTGGAGGGATTAGGAATCCGGACAGATCTGGTCCTTAGGATGGGTGAAGATTTGCCGCATTGTTCCTCCACCACTTCAGCGTGGTGGGTGACCTGGGGAGAGTCAATCTCTCTCTGATCGGGTTTAAGCCCAATCTGGCCGTAATCTGTAGTGACTCCCAGGGCGGCGATGCGATCCAAGGGCTCGTTTAGGGAAGAGAGCTCCATCGGATCTAACTGCTCGGCAAGTTCCGAGCTGATGTGGAGATTGCTTTCGATGACCCGAGAGGTCATCGTCGGCGCGAGGCCGAACAGGCGGTCATAAAAAAACTTCCTAGCCGGAGAGTTTGGCTGACAGGCAAAGCTCCTTTAGCAACAACGCCGTCTTTAAAGACGGGGTGCGGCATCCTTCCTGACGGTGACGACACAGAGGAACTCTCAATGAAAGCACCAATGTCGGTGTCAAAACCGACGGATCTCGGGTAGGGGGTCCCGAACGGTGCGTCTAGGAGGATGGTAACAGGAGACAAGGGACACGATGTTTTTACCCAGGTTCGGGCCCTCTCGATGGAGGTAAAACCCTACTCCTACTTGATTAATATTGATGATATGGGTAGTACAAGAGTTGATCTACCACGAGATCAGAGAGGCTAAACCCTAGAAGCTAGCCTATGGTATGATTGTTGTTCGTCCTACGGACTAAAACTCTCCGGTTTATATAGACATCGGAGAGGGCTAGGGTTAGACAGAGTCGGTTACAATGGGAGGAGATCTTCATATCGAATCGCCAAGCTTGCCTTCCACGCCAAGGAAAGTCCTATCCGGACGCGGGACGAAGTCTTCAATCTTGTATCTTCATAGTCCGGGAGTCCGGCCAAAGGTCATAGTCCGGCCATCCGGACACCCCCTAATCCAGGACTCCCTCACCTGCCGAGTGTGACCCAACCAGGGGCATAAAATCAATTATCCCATCTAAAAAAGTAAGAGGCAAAGATGTCTCCTCTTGCTCATCATGTCTAATAGGTATCTCGAAATGTTTAGCAAGGTGTGCAGCATAGATACCTCCAAAGATAGGGCCTTTTGTATGGTTTAAGCTTAACCGTTTAGCAATAACGGCACCCATATTAAAAGCGTTATCACCGAATAAGGCATGGAGCAGAATAATAATATCAGGAACATTGAAGTTTCCACTATTTCCACGACCAATTAAGCATCGACTAGCAAATATAGCAAAGTAGCATAAAACAGTAAAGTGTATGCTAGTGATTCTTGCATCGGAACCCTTCTTCGGTTCCCCTACAGTAATAGTATCAATGAAACCCTCCACATCTTTATGATGTGGTTCATCTAAGCTACCCTCAAAGGGTATTCTACAAACCGTGCAAAAATTACATAATGACATTTCCTTAGCCTCATCATATAAATGAAAAGATACTGAAGGAGGTGAATTCTTAGGATGATAATAAAAGTTTTGCGCGAAAGTATTGGTAAGTAAGAGATACTGTTCGATCCAGTCGTGGAGGAAGTCAGTGAGGCCAGCATTTTCCGCCAAAGAATAAAAGTCTTCATAAATCCCGGCTGCTCTCAAGAAATTATCACATGGCCACTCACAAGGCCTTACTTCCGCTACGCGAGGAAGATTATACTTGGCCTTTTCTTTCTCCTTAGCTTGCTTATCCTTGGATCCTTGGCTAGAAGAGACCCTCAAGAACAACCTCTACATCTTTTCTGAAAATTTTGAAATTTTTAGTAACTTCAAAATAACAGTGAAACAAACTTAATATAATTAATAGCAACTACTGCCATAAGTGCCTAGAGCCTATATCATGCATTAGAATTGCTTGGGACCACATAAATTTAACATGCAAGCTCAAGAATAGGGTCACCAAGGTAGCAAGAATTTGCAATGAATAGAGCACTAGAACAAAAACTAATTGGATCATTGGAGGAGTCACATACCAAGCAACAATCTCCCAAAGCAGTTTTGTGAATGGAGCTTTGAGCAAGGAGATCGAAAATCACAGCAAAACGAGCTGGAACTCGTGCTTGAGCTGGATGGGGATTTTTTTTGGGAGGAAGAAGAAGTGTGTGGGTGCAGGAATAAGTGGAGGGGAGCCACCATGGGCCCACGAGGCAGGGGGTGCACCCTATAAGGGTGAGCATGCCCTGGACCCTCGTGGCCAGGTGCTTGCTCCCCCTGCTATGTTCTCGGTGCCAAATATTCTCAAATATTCTAGAAAAATATTAAATTGGCATGGCATTTGGAGAACTTTTATTTTCGGGATATTTTTTATTGCATGGATAATTCAGAAAATAGACAAAATATACTATTTCTACTTTATTTATTCTAAGTAACAGAAAGTAAAGAAAGGGTAGAGAAGGTTGTGTCTTCTAGTTTCATCCATCTCGTGTTCATCAAAAGGAATCCACTAACAAGGTTGATCAAGTCCTGTTAACAAACTCATTCTGAATCACGTGAAACCGGAGAAATTTCGAAGTGGCACTAGGTTACCTCAACGGGGAAATGAACATCCCTAATAATAAGAATATCATACTTTTTCTTTGTAGTAGGGAGAGGAAATTCAAAACTTCCAAATATAATTGATGGAATTTTCCCAATAGAATTTATGCTGTGAACTTGAGATTGTTTCCTCGGAAAGTGTACCGTGTGCTCATTTCCATTAACATGAAAGGTGACATTGCCTTTGTTGCAATCAATAACAGCACCTGCAGTATTTAAAGAGGGTCTACCAAGGATAATCGACATACTATCCTCCTCAGGGATATCAAGAATGACAAAGTCTGTTAAGATAGTAACATTCGCAACAACAAAAGGCACGTCATCGCAAATGCTGACAGGTATAGCAGTTGATTTGTCAGCCATTTGCAAGGACATCTCAGTGGGTGTCAACTTACTTAATTCAAGTCTACGGTATAAGGAAAGAGGCATAACACTAACACCGGCCCCTAAATCACATAAGACAGTTTTAACAGAATTTCTTTTTATGGAGCATGGTATAGTGGGTACTCCGGGATCACCAAGTTTCTTAGGTATTCCACCCTTAAAGGTATAGTTGGCAAGCATGGTGGAAATTTCAGCTTCAGGTATTTTCCTTTTATTAGGAATAATATCTTTCATGTATTTAGCATAAGGGTTTGTTTTAAGCATATCAGTTAAGCGCATGCGTAAGAAAATAGGTCTGATCATTTCAGCAAAGCGCTCAAAGTCCTCATCATCCTTTTTCTTGGATGGTTTAGGAGGAAAAGGCATGGGTTTCTGAACCCATGGTTCTCTTTCCCTACCATGTTTCCTAGCAACAAAATCTCTCTTATCATAACGTTGATTTCTTGATTGTGGGTTATCAAGATCAACTGCAGGTTCAATTTCTATATCATTGTTATTACTAGGTTGAGCATCATCATGAACATCATTATTAGTATTATCATTAGGTTCAAGTTCATCTCCGGATTGTGTTTCAGCATCAGAGATAGAAGTATCATTAGGATTCTCAGGCGTTTCTACATTAGGTTCACTAGAAGCATGCAAAGTCCCACCATTTTTCTTTTTCTTCTTTTTAGAAGAATTAGGAGCATCTAGGTTATCTCTCTGAGAATCCCGCTCAATTCTCTTAGGGTGGCCTTCAGGATACAAAGGTTCCTGAGTCATTTTTTACCAGTTCTAGTAGCCACTCTAACAGCAAAGTCATGTTTATTATTTAAATCTTCTAGCAATTCATTCTGAGCCTTAAGTACTTGTTCACCTTGAGTAGTGACCATAGAGAGATGTTTACTAGTAAGTTTAAGTTCACCCTTAACTCTAGACATATAATCACTCAAGCGTCCAATCATATAAGCATTATTTTTCAACTGTCTACTAACATAATCATTGAAATTTTCTTGTTTATCCATAAAATCATCAAATTCATCTAAGCACTGGCTAGCAAATTTAGTAGATGGGATTTCAACTTTATCATATCTATAGAGAGAATTTACCTTCACTACCTGTGTCGGGTTATCAAGACAATGTGTTTCTTCAATAGGCGGTATATTAGGACCATGTATTTCTTTAATGGGAGGTAAATTCTTAACATCTTCGGCTTCAATACCTTTTTCTTTCATTGACTTCTTTGCCTCTTGCATATCTTCGGGACTGAGAAATAGAACACCCCTCTTCTTTGGAGTTGGTTTAGGAATAGGCTCAGGAATTGGCTCAATTGGCTCAGGAATTGGCTCAGGAAGAGTCCAATTATTTTCATTAGTCAACATATCATTTAATAGTAATTCAGCTTGGTCGACTATCCTTTCCCTGAAAACACAACCAGCACAACTATCCAAGTGGTCCTTGGAAGCATTGGTTAGTCCATTATAGAAGATATCAAGTATTTCATTTTTCTTAAGAGGATGATCAGGCAAAGCATTAAGTAATCAGAGAAGCCTCCCCCAAGCTTGTGGGAGACTCTCTTCTGCAATTTGCACAAAATTATATATTTCCCGCCAGTAAACTTGTTTCTTATAAGCAGGGAAATATTTAGTAGAGAAGTAGTAAATCATATCCTTGGGACTACGCACACAACCAGGATCAAGAGAATTAAACCATGTCTCAGCATCACCCTTTAATGAGAATGGAAATATTTTAAGGATATAGTAATAGCGAGATTTCTCATCATTAGTAAACAGGGTGGCTATATCATTTAATTTTGTAAGATGTGCCACTACAGTTTCAGATTCAGTGGCATAGAAAGGATCGGATTCAACTAAAGTAATAATATCAGGATCAACAAAGAATTCATAGTCCTTATCAGTAACAAAGATAGGTGAAGTAGCAAAAGCAGGGCATGTTTCATTCTAGTATTCAGAGTCTTTTGTTTCAGCTTAGCTAATAATTTCTTAAGATCTGATCTATCATTGCAAGCAAGAAAATCTCTAGCAGTTTCTTCATCCATAACATAACCTTCAGGAACAATATGCAATTCATATTTAGGGGGAGAACCTTCATCATCACTATTATCAATATTATTAGTTTCAATAATTTCATTCTCCTTAGCTCTGGCAAGTTGTTCATCAAGAAATTCACCCAGTGGCACATTAGTATCAAGCATAGAAGTAGTTTCATCATAAGTATCATGCATAGCAGAAGTGGCATCATCAATAACATGTGACATATCAGAATTCATAGCAGTAGCAGGTTTAGGTGTCGCAAGCTTACTCATAACAGAAGGAGAATCAAGTGCAGAGCTAGATGGTAGTTCCTTACCTCCCCTCATAGTTGAGGGATAAATTTTAGTTCGTTAATCTTTCAAGTTCTTCATAGTGATCAGCATATATAAATCCCAAGTGACTCAAAGAAAAGAGCTATGCTCCCCGACAACGGCGCCAGAAAATAGTCTTGATAACCCACAAGTATAGGGGATCGCAACGGTTTTCGAGGGTAGAGTATTCAACCCAAATTTATTGATTCGACACACGGGGAGCCAAAGAATAATCTTAAGTATTACCAGTTGAGTTGTCAATTCAACCACACCTGGATAACTTAGTCTCTGTAGCAAAGTATTTAGTAGCAAAGTGGTATGATAGTAATGGTAACAGTAGCAAAAGTAATGATAGCAGTTCTGTAGTAATTGTAACAGTAGCAACGGAAAAAGTAAATAAGCAAAGCACAATATGTGAAAAGCTCATAGGCAATGGATCAGTGATGGATAATTATGTCGAATGCAATTCATCATTTAATAGTTATAACATAGGGTGACACAGAACTAGCTCCAGTTCATCAATGTAATGTAGGCATGTATTCTGAATATAGTCATACGTGCTTATGGAAAAGAACTTGCATGACATCTTTTGTCCTACCCTCCCGTGGCAGCGGGGTCCTATTGGAAACTAAGGGATATTAAGGCCTCCTTTTAATAGAGTACCGGACCAAAGCATTAACACATGCTGAATACATGAACTCCTCAAACTACGGTCATCACCGAGAAGTATCCCGATTATTGTCACTTCGGGGTTGTCGGATCATAACACATAACAGGTGAATATAGACTTGCAAGATAGGATCAAGTACTCACATATATTCATGAAAACATAATAGGTTCAGATCTGAAATCATGGCACTCATGCCCTAGTGACAAGCATTAAGCATAGCAAAGTCATAGCAACATCAATCTCAGAACATAGTGGATACTAGGGATTAAACCCTAACAAAACTAACTTGATTACATGGTAAATCTCATCCAACCCATCACCGTCCAGCAAGCCTACGATGGAATTACTCACACACGGCGGTGCGCATCATGAAATTGGTGATGGAGGATGGTTGATGATGACGACGGTGACGAATCCCCATCTTTGGAGCCCCGAACAGACTCTAGATCAGCCCTCCTGAGAGGTTTTAGGGCTTGGCGGCGGCTTCGTATCGTAAAACGCGATGAAACTTCCTCTCTGATTTTTTTCTCCGCGAAAATATATGGAGTTGGAGTTGAGGTCGGTGGAGCATCAGGGGGCCCACGAGACAGGGGGGCGCGCCCAGGGGGAGGGGGCGCGCCCCCCACCCTCGTGGACAGGGTGTGGGCCCCCTCGCATTGATTCTTTTGCCAATATTTTTTATATTTTCCAAAAGTTATCTCTGTGGATTTGCAGGCCATTCCGAGAACTTTTGTTTCTACACAAAAATAACATCATGGAAGTTCTGCTGAAAACAACGTTAGTCCGGGTTAGTTCCATTGAAATCATGCAAATTAGGGTCCAAAACAAGGCAAAAGTGTTTGGAAAAGTAGATACATTGGAGACGTATCAGTACCTACTCCTGCCGCTGAAGCTCCTGGGGAGAAGAAGACCGGCAAGACCTCTTGCACCCACTCCGGGAAACGCACCTCCTCGGAGTGCTGCGTTCTTGTCGAGGAAGTGCCAGAGAGCTCCACCGGCAAGAGCAAGAAATCCAAGGCAGCTCCACCAGAAACCAAGAAGGTGCCCGCCAAGGAGGATGGCACGGGCGGAACTTTCACCAAAAGTTCCACCCTCGATGGCAAATAGGAAAGCGCGCTCATCACCTTCCTGCGGGCGAATATCAATGCGTTTGCATGGCAAGCATCTGATATCCCTGGCGTTCCCAGGGAGGTGATTGAGCACTATCTTGCTGTATGTCCTCATGCGCGGCCCGTCAAGCATAAGGTCAGGAAGCAAGCTTTGGACTGGCAAGAGTTTATCATTAAAGAGATCAGGGAGTTTGAAGCGGCAGGTTTGGTCAGAGGAGTGCTCCATCCAACGTGGTTGGCCAATCCAGTTGTAGTGCGTAAGGCGAATGGAAAATGGAGGCTGTGTATTGATTATGCAGATATCAATAAAGCCTATCCAAAGGATCCTTTCCCCTTGCCGTGCATCGACCAAATTGTGGACTCCACTGCTGGATGTGACTTGCTGTTGTTTCTTGATGCTTATTTTGGGTACCATCACATCTTCATGACGAAGGAATATGAGGAGAAGACCGTGTTTATCACCCCATGTGGTATGTATTGTTTTATGCGAATGCCTTTCGGGTTGAAAATCGCTGGTTCAACGTTTGTGAGAGCGGTCCAGATCGGTTTTGAGCCCCAATTGCATAGAAATATGGAAGCTTATATGGATGACATAGTGGTTAAAACCAAGGACAAAGCAACACTCATACAAGATTTAGAAGAAACATTTGCAAACTTGTGCAAGATCAATCTGAAGCTCAGTCCTGAGAAGTGTCTGTTCGGTGTTCCATCCGGCAAGCTTCTCGGATTCTTTGTGTCTCAGCGTGGGATCGAGGCAAATCCCGACAAGATCAAGGCAATTGAGCAGATTGAAGCACCAATACGAGTCAAAGATGTGCGTCGACTTGCCGGCTGTGTTGCTGCTCTAAGCAGGTTCATCTCCAAATCTGTTGAGCACGCCCTGCCCTTTTTCAAAATCTTGAAAAAGGTAGGTCCAATGACAGCATTGTAGGATTTGAAGAGGTACCTCTCCTCTACGCCAACACTAGTCCCGCCTGAACCACAAGAGCCATTGCTAATATATCTAGCCACAACGAACCAAGTGGTTAGTGTTGCGCTTGTGGTGCAGAGAGAAGTCGACGAAGAAGCAACGACTGCGGCAAGACCGTCAAATGATGAGCCGAGACCCTCCCCGGCAGAGTCTGGTGCCGACATGGCAGGATCTGCGCAAGCACATGAAGCAGCATAGAGGAAGAAGATGGTGCATCACCCGGTTTATTTTGTTAGCTCCCTTTTGCGCGGGGCTAGGTCAAGATACTCTGGCGTGCAAAAGTTGCTCTTTGGCCTCCTTATGGCCTCGAGGAAGCTGCGCCATTATTTCCAGGCACATGAGATTACCATCATCACTCGCTTCCCTTTGTAACGGATTTTACACAACCTAGATGCGACTGAAAGGATTGTGGAGTGGGTGTTGGAGCTGTCGAGCTTTGGTCTCAAGTTTGAAAGCACTTCAACAATTCAGAGCAGAGCCTTGTCGGAGTTCATTGCAGAATGGACCTCAATGCCCGACGAAGAGATTCAAGAGACAACTCTCCCCGGCAAGGAAACGAGCCGAGAGTGGGTTATGTATTTTGATGGGGCTTTCTTGCTGCAAGGCGCCGGTGTCGGCGTGCTGCTTGTCGCACCCACCAGGGAGCACCTCAAATACGTAGTCCAGATGCACTTTCCTCGGGAGAGGTCAACAAACAACACTGCAGAATATGATGGGCTGCTTGTCGGCCTTAGGGTCACGGCAGACCTTGGGATTAGGAAGCTCATCGTCAGAGGTGATCCACAGCTTGTCGTCAAACAAGTTAACAAAGATTATCAGAGCGGGTTGATGGAATCTTAAGTTGATGAAGTGAGGAAATTGGAGGAGCATTTTGACGGTCTACAAGCAGAGCATGTTCCTCGTGCAGAGAATAACATTACTGATGACCTGCAAAATGTGCTACCCTCAAGTTACCTATGGAACTAGGGACTTTTGTGCTCCAATTGACTCAACCATCCGTAGAACCATCGGCAAGGCAAGATAAGCGAAGGAAGTTGAACTTCGGCCAGTACTTTCCTGCAGAGCTCCCAGAAGCCGCCAGCAAGGAAGTTGCCGGGGACAATGCCAAGCTTGCCGGGGGTGACAGGCTCTGGCAGGGCATCAAGCACTTGCCGTAGAGACAACTGCTCCCGCGGAAGAAGACATGCCTCTAGTCCTTGCTGTCGAGCCTCAGGATCCAGCATGGGCACACCACATCGTCCAGTTCCTCCAAACAGGGGAACTCCCCGAGGAACAGGAAGAAGTGGGGAAAGTAGCTCGTCGGTCTAATATGTACCAATTTGTGGACAATGTCCTGCATAGAAAAAGACCAAATGGTGTGAAATTGAAGTGTATTCCTCGGGAGGATGGACTGGAGCTATTGGCAGAGATACATTGAGGCATATGTGGTTTTCACATAGGATCAAGGGCCCTTGCCGGAAAGGTGTTCCGGCAAGGTTTCTTTTGGCCCACTGCCCTCCAGGATGCAACTGCACTAGTAACCAAGTGTGAATCGTGTCAGTTCCATTCAAAGAAATTGCATCAGCCAGCTAAAGCTCTTCAGACAATCCCTCTTTCCTGGCCATTTTCAGTCTGGGGGCTTGACATATTGGGCACTTTTCCCCATGCTACCGGGGGCCTTGAGTACTTGTACGTCGCAGTCGACAAGTTCACAAAGTGGCCGGAAGTGGAAGAAGTGAGAAAGGTAACAACACAGTCAGTCGTCAAGTTCTTCAAAGGATTTGTTTGCCGTTTTGGTGTGGAGTCATCACTGACAATGACACACAGTTCACGAGCCACGCCTTCATGCAGTATATCCAAGACCTTGGCGGCAAAATCTGTTTTGTTTCTATTGCTCATCCGAGGAGCAACGGCCAAGCGGAAAGGGAAAATGCTGGAGTGTTGCAAGGTCTCAAGGCGAGAACCTTCGACAAGCTGCAGAAGTTCGGAAGACGCTGGATTGATGAGTTGCCGGCAGTTCTTTGGTCAATTAGGATGGCACCAAATCAAGCTACTGGCCAGACACCCTTCTCCCTGGTGAACGGGGCAGAGGCAGTTCTCCCCACGGAACTCATACATGGGTCACCTCGAGTGCTTGCTTATGACGAGTTTGAGCAAGAGCAATTGCGGCAAGATGATGCTATGATCCAAGAGGAAGATCATCTTCAGGCTGCTGTGCGAGCTGCGCACGACCAGCAAGCCTTGCGTCGCTACCATAGCCGCAAGGTTCATGCCCAAAGCCTTGAGGAAGGCGGCCTTGTTCTTCGGCGCGTTCAATCAGCCAAGAATTCTAACAAGTTGACGCCAAAGTGGGAGGGCCCTTACATGGTAATACGAGTCACCAGGCCTGGCGCAGTCCGCCTGGAGACCGAAGATGTCATTCCAGTGAGCAACTCCTAGAATATCGAACATCTTCGTAAGTTTTATCCATAAGGTGTGGTTACCAGGTCTCCCGGCAAACACCTTTTGTACCAACCTTGCCGGCAAGCCATATAACCCTCTGTACAAAGCCAGGTGTAGGCCCTATGCCCAGTTGAATAGTTCTTGTCGATTTTCATGTTTATCTATGTGCATGCTTGTCCAAGATATTGTGTTACGCTTGTTTCCAGCAAACACTGACGAACCACCAAGGTTCCATGCCCCTATTTTCTCTTCTTTCTTTTTCTCAAAGGATAGAAGGTTCCCTCGCGTGCAAGTTTGCTGGGGGTGATGATATGGTTTATGGACACCAACAGGCAACGTCCAAAGTGACATTTTGCAGGAAGGAGTACAACAAGGAAAAGCTAAGTTGTGAAACCTTGACATTTTGCAGGAAGGAGTACAACAACAAAAAGCTAAGTTGCAAAACCTTGAGTAAATTTCTTTTAAATGCGAAGTTATTTTCCTTGGGCGATTTTGGATTTTGTATGGAAAACCTGCACGCGAAGGAACCTTGTCATGATCGATTACGCCCTTACTTTGTTTCTAGTCCGCTCAACAGCTTAAGTGGCTGCACTGAGAACGGCAAGGTACCATGCCGGCAGCGACACCCCCAATAGGCTGCTAAGGATCCGTTTCTCAAAGCGCTCGCGGCATGGGTGCATGCACCAGCAAGTTCCCAACAAAGCATAGGGTCTATGCCATACAGAGAGAAATCAGACAAGAGAGATAGCACACATTCATCCAAAACACAGCAAGTTATATTACATCAATAGTCGCCACAATTCTAACTTAAGATAGACTGTCTTGGACATGGATTTGTGGCGGCAAGAAGAAGTGAAGCGGCTAGTCCCTACATCCGCCTTCACTCTCTTGACTTGGTGCACCTTGTCGACGATGGGCGTGACAAGCTCTTCAAGTGCCTTGCGGTCTGCATTCTTAGGCAAGCGGTCAAGTACAGTAGTGAGGTCGAGTCGGGATTCTTGTGTACCACTTTGATGAGAACCTTAAGGAGGACGGCCCAACAGAGTTTGCGGGTTTCATTGTACAGTTGGGTTGCTCGGTTAGAGTGGAGTAGCTTTAGGGCGTCGATGAGGCCCTCGAAGAACATGGTCATCCTGGCGCTCGTAGACACCCTGTTGTCGGAAGAATAGTTGAAGTTCGGCAGGCCCATAGTGGACAGCTATGCTGCAAGCCTTTCCGCAACATCAACAAGTCTCTCAGTCCATATTTTCACGCCTTTCTCATAGTCATTGTAGGTGGCGGCGATGCTCTCGAGCAACTCCATCTTGTTCTGGAGGTTTTTGGTCAGGATCTTCTCACGAGCCCTGCTGCCCTCAAGGGACTCCTTCAGCATGGTCAGCTTCAACTCCAGATCGGCAATGGATTCAGTGGCGGAGGATTGTTTCTTGGTCTTTTCAGATATGGCAGTTTGCATGTCCGCCAAGTCATAGAGACTTTGCTCACTGTTATCCTTGAGCGTCGAGATCCCCTTGCCGTGATCCTCCAGATCCGCCTCCAACCTCTTCACCTTGTCAGCCAGCTTGTTCTTGGCGGCCTCTGCAGCTTTGGCGACATTGATGGATTCCTTCAGCTTGCCGGTGTGGTTCGAGACCAGGGCGTCAAGTGCTTCTGCTCCAGCTCTTGGGTCTGCTGCGCGACAAGATTTTCAATTTCTTCTTCCTTGCCGCAGAGCTTGGCGGCAAGCGCCTCCTCACGAGCGGCAAGGTCCTCTTCATGAGCATTGAGCCCGACACGGCTTTCCGTTAAGCGAGCCTCTCCTGCAGTCGCCTATTGAGCGGCCTCTTCCTATGCCTTCTCGACAACGGACTGCTTCAAGAGGAGCTCGTCCCAACTTTGGCTCAACTGCTCCCGGCCAGTCCTTAGCTCTTGCCAAGCCTCGGCGTACCAACCCTGCGTTTGCTCGACGCGACTCTAGAAGTCTACCTCTGCTGCTTCGAGAACTGCTTCCCTGGAGTCCAACTTCTCATGTCGGGTATGGTGAAGCGCCCGAAGCTTCTGGAAGTTATCGCTCATGGCAAGGAGGAGCTACTCTTCTTCGGATCCATTGCTGCTAGCGTGCGGCTCGTCAATGATCTTGAGCCCAACAACAGCAATGACTTCCTCGTCAAAAGTATGTCCTTCGATTGGCGCTCTAGTGCTTGCCGTCCCTGGGATGTTGATGAATAGGTTGTCACCCACCTTTAGGTATCTGCTTGAGGGGGGTTCTCTGGATGTTGACAGTTGATCCTTGAGAACTGCCTCACTGGCAACTGGGGGCGCCGGGATCGGTGTAGCACCAGGCACTCCTGCAATAGGAGTGCTGTCAGTACGGTCGCCGATCTCCTTGTCGCCCCCCAGCAAACCCCTTGGCGGCTTCTTCATGGACTTTCTTGGTGGCCTCATCAGCAGCGGCTCTAGCGGCAGCGTCCCTCGCGGTCTCCTTGATGATGATGTTGGCATCCATTTGTTCTGTCAAGGGGAAATCTCAAAGCAAAGGAGGAGAAATGAGATGAGACCAAGGATGAAGTCCAAGACAGAAAGAAAAGAGAAAAGATAATACATGAAGAATGACAAGTGCCCAAAGCAAGCGGCTTACCTATGACGAGCTGCTGGGAGGAGGTTCCCTCCATGACAACATTTGTTGCCGGTGTAGGACTTCCGGCGCCCGTACTTGCCAGTTCTTCCTCCACACGAGTGGGCTCATCAGTGGAAGCCCTTGACAGGGATTCATCCCTGGGCGATGTGGTTGATGGAGCCGACACATCGGGAGCGGCCCTCAGTGGCCCTCCTTGCTGATGTTCTTCTCCTACATGCCCAATGATGTCAGCAGTGAAGATGTACGCCCCAACACCTGCCAGCGGGAAATGAGTAGTGGACTCATGCAGGGGGCTAGGTTGGGGACTGCGTCGTGGGCTGGACACCCGGTTGATGATGACGGCCTCCGACACACCTGCGGTGCCTGCCGGGGACTCGTCGCCCATCAAAGTCTTGGCCTTCTTCGCCATCCTTTGCACCAACATCTCTGTATCTCTGCGGGACATGACAGAGCAAGAACAAATAAGATAATCAAAACCAGAAACTCAGGGGATAAAGGAGGCGGTAGGATACTTACTCGTCTCTTTCCTGGCTCTCGTCTCTCTCCAAGCTAAAAGCAGAGAGGTTAAAGTTGACCTCCGTTGTAGCATCCATGCGAGGGGATGGAGAAGGGGACCTGGGTTGCTTGGTGGTGGCAGGGGTGGTAGGCTAGTGTGGGCCCGCCCGGTTGCTGGTGTCATCGTGTGAGCCGCCCCCACTGGTTTATTTGCTGCCGTGGTCGCGCGCCCCGAACGATGCACGAGTTGTTGTTGAGGTTTTTGCCGCTGCGCAGCCTTGTCGGCCGCCCCCTTGTCGGGAACCATGCCATTCGAGGGAACTTGCTGGGCTGGCTCACCGGAGATGTCTTTCCAAAGAGTACACCTCTTCTTCCCTAGAGCTGGGGGCTCCTCGTGCAGCTGCTCTTCGGTTGTATCTTCAGCAGAAGATCCCCCGACAATTGTGTCACTCCGCTCCCTAGCAGTTTCCTCCTGCTCGACAAGGTTCCCCTCTTGACTGGCTTCCTCTTCCATGAAGCCAACGTTGCCGGCCTCCGCAGCAAGACTCGCCTCTTCCGCCTTGCTGGCGATATATGCTATTTCTTCATCAGTAGTTTGGCGGATGAAGTTCGACTCCTCCCGAATGGCCCTCTCCGACAAGTTGTCAAAGAACTCCTATGCGTGCTCTGTGGATGGCTCGATCCAAGTTCCGTCAAGGCCATGGGCATTGAACACCGGCATCATGGTGATGATTGAGGACAGAACAGAGTTGTTGCACAGGGGAACGATGCTTGCCGGCAACTTGAACGACCTATCGGCCCTGAATAGCTTGTGGCAAAGAGTTGTGTTGCATGACCGTCAAGTTGTTGTTCAAGCCAGGGCGCAGCCTCATGATATCCGTTGTGTTCCAAAACTCCCAGGCTGGTCTCCCTTTGTTCTGTAGATGGGCGATGCGGCGGTGGAGGAAATCAGCGCCGACCATCTCTATCGTGAGCCCGACAGCTCTAAGGCGTTTGATCCTGGTGATTGCGATTGTGAGCTTCTCATCTTGAGAGTCGAGGGCACTCCAATCCTTGTCGTGGGTCAGCCTCGCTTGCCGGGGCGAACAGAACGGTTGCGGGTCTTTCTCCGTAATCCAGCACCACTCGCCCCGCCATTCATCCCACTTATCATGGAAGACCCCGTCTGGGTATATCTCTTTGTTCCATGCCCTAGGAATCCAAGTGACAAAACCAGAAAGGGCCTCTCCAGCCTGGATACAGGGGATGAAGTAGTGGCGGAAGAGGGCTGTATTGGAGATTACTCCGGCAAAGTTCTCGCAGAAGTGGGCGAAAACTGACATACATGTCACGACATTCGGCGCAAAATCCAAGAGGTGGAAGCCGAATATGTAAATGATGTCGACAAAGAAATCAGAAAACGGAGGGCAGAGGCCACAATAAAAGTAGTCGGCAAAGTAGGGGAATTTATCTGGGCCGCCCTTGGTGGAAGCTGGACTCACGCGAGTGGCGGGGTGAGCCTTTGTCTCCCTCGACCACATGCACAAGTACTGCTCCTTCAAGGCGCGCGCATCGAGTGTCGGGGTGAAGATGACACGCTCCTTCCATAGCCTCGCCAGTTTGCTCTTCGGCACTTCCTTGCCCTTGCTCGCCTTAGGCGCCATGGCGACTGAGGGGGCGGGGGGCCGAGGATGATGAGAGCGCGGCGGCGGCGGACGGATGGGGAAAACTATGCTTCGAGCTAGAGGAAGAAGACGACCGCGGTTTCTAGATTGGAACGGGTGAGAGGTAAATGAGCAGCGCCTCTACGGATTCCTCTTTTTATGGGGAAGGCGCGAGGTTGCCTCTTTACTGTTTGATGTGAAAGCATTTTCGTGGGCGTGCTGCTGCTGCGGCCGTTCCGCGCACGCATCCCACATTGTGTACTCAATGCGGATCATGGGGGGGCACAGCAGACGAGATGATTACAGCAGTTAACCCCTGCCACGCGTGTCCGTGCACTGTTTTGGCCTAGCCCAACAATGCCTCGCACCCGTGTGTGGCCCAGGCCCGGGGGCTCCTGTCGGTGTACTAAAGTTTGATCCCTTTAGTACCCCGTACTTGTGCACGGGCAGTTGCAGCCGTACCGGTGACAAGGCTTGACGGGGACAACTAGAAGCAAATACGAGATGACCAAGGAAGAGTTCAAGCCAATAGTCAGAAAACAGAAGACCTAAAGTTGAACTCCCGACAAGATTCTTGTCGGGATGGTTGTGGAGCCCCGGCAAGACCATCACCCTTGAGGTTGAGAGCTCTGACACCATCGACAATGTCAAGGCCAAGATCCAATAGCGTCTGCATGGTGGCATGCATATCTTTGTGAAGACTCTCACCGGCAAGGTTTCGCCACCCTGCCAGCACTCCAGCGCAGCCACTAGTCTGCCAGCCTGGTATCGCAGGCCTCATCATCCTAGATGTGTGTCGAGATGGGGTGAGGCGGCGATGGATGGGGCGGGCTCTTTCCCCGTCCCCAAGAAAGTTGGGGACACGTAAACGGCGCATTAAGTGCGTTTGTCCTAAGACGCCGGTGATAAGCACATACACTATAGCATCTTTACACCTCCTGTATGCACTGTACACCACTGTGGTAGCTCCTTATACGTATAAAAGGAGGCCCAAGGCGATACAGAGGGAGACTTTTGGACTTTCTGGCCCAGTTTGCATGCATATAGCAACTAGCCAGAGCTCAAAAACTCTCAATCACCAATGCAGGATTAGGGTTTTACGCTTCTGAGCGGCCCGAACCTGGGTAAAAATCCCCCATGTTGATCGTTGGATCTGCTCTTTGTGCACACCTTTTTCCCCGCCGAATCGTAGAAGGGATCCACGTGATCCCATAGGTGTCGTTTCCCTGACACTTTCAGTACTTTTCTAGAGGGGAATCGATCATGGAGTGTGACGCCCCCGATTTAATCATACACTAATCATACACGCAAACATGTAAGATCAAGATCAGAGACTCAAGGGAGATATCACAACACAACTCTAAACACAAATTTAGTCATACAAGATTCATATTACAAGCCAGGGGCCTCGAGGGATTGAATACAAAAGCTTGACCATAAACGAGTCAGTGGAAGCAACAATATCTGAGTACAGACATAAAGTTAAACAAGGTTCCATAAGATGGCTAGCACAAATATGGATATAGTTCGAAGAGGCGCAGGCCTCCTGCCTGGGATCCTCCTAAACTACTCCTGGTCATTGGCAGTCTGCACGTAAGAGTAGGCTTCGTCGGTGTCATGGTAGTCGTCGTCGGTTGCGTCTGGCTCCTGAGATCCACCATCTGATCGTGGCAACCGGGTATAGAGAGAAAAGAGGTAGCAAAGCAACTGTGAGTACTCATCCAAAGTACTCGCAAAACTGACATCAGATCTATGCTATATATGCATCAGTATCAAATGAAAGGGGTAGTATATGTGGACTAAACTGCAAAATGCCAGAATAAGAGGGGGGGAAGCCAGTCCTACTAAAAACTATGCTTCTGGCAGCCTCCATCTTGAAGCATTTTGAAGAGAGTAGCTGGTAAGTATCAAGTATCATTGTATAGCATAAACCTACCCGACAATCCTCTCCTCGCCACCATGTGAGAGAGCATTCACTGGTTTGTCTATGGAACTTATCTTGTTGTGTTTTATTAAGTATCCGGTTCTAGTTTTCACAGGTCAGAATACAACTCCAAGCGTCCTGTTACCATGGACACGGTTATTCGAATAGATCAACTTCCCTGCATCGGTGCACCACATTGCCCAACAGGCTCGATAACTTTGGCTGGGTACACTTTCCTGGGTCATACCCAACCTCGGAAGATCAACATGTCGCAACCCTACCTAGGATCAATAGAGAGGTCAGCACGTGGTTCTAAATCCTAAGCGCGCAGGGGTCTTGGGCCCATCGCCCGTTGCACTCCTGGACGTTGCGTACGTGGTCGGTGAGCAGACTTGGAAACCTCCATTACAAAGGCAGGTGTTTTACGCGGTCCAACCCAGCGCGCGCCGCTCAATCACTGACGTCTGGAATGCTTTGGCTAATACTATGATGCCGAGTGCTCATAACTATCCCCACGTAGTTGGTTAGTGTGTATAGGCCAAAAGACCAACTCGGATCAAATATCCAAATCTCGTTAAGAGTGTTATTTTGAAACAACCACAGACAACGACCAGGGACCAAGCCCACCTCTCTCCTGGGTGGTCTCAACCTGCCATGTCGCTTCACCACAAGGTATCGCTCAGGGGGGCATCGGAAACCCAGGTCCAACACTACCTGGATGGAACCACGTGCCCCTTCAGCCCCCACCTTCGTGAATCACTCGCAGGTACTACCTCCACCCGGGATTATAAGTCCCTTGGGCACCGCATGCGCGTACCAGATTTATAGGGCCGGCTATAATTAGTGCGTTGATTTCTCGCTGGTGTAAGTTGGTGCTACGTTTCCTTATTGGCCTAATTTAATTCGAGCATGGGGCTAGGCTGCATGCGAGCGCTCAGTGCGAGGCTACATGCGAAAAAGTTCTCTTAATCGATGCATTAGCCAGTGCATGCTTACTTTAATTGGGCCTGGCTATATCTCTCATTGGTGCATGCAGCCAGCGTTGGTCGCGCAATTAACTTCTTTTTTAACAGAACCCGATTCAAATGCATCTTGGTACATGTGTTTCGTCGGGTGGACTAATATACCCGGACGGATGTTGTACTCTACGAGCCGCCCCAACTTTAGTCACAACATGTATGCAGTATAATATGTATGTATATACCCGTGATCAACACCCGACGTGATCATGGCCTGAGAGTATAGCATGGTGATACGTCTCCAATGTATCTATAATTTTTTATTGTTCCATGATGTTATATTATCATTCTTGGATGTTTTAAAATCATTTTATAGCAAGTTTATATCATTTTTTGGGACTAACCTATTGACATAGTGCCAAGTACCAGTTGTAGTTTTCTGCTTGTTTTTTACATCACAGGAAATCAATACCAAAGGGAGTCCAAACGCAGCGAAAACTTTTATGGATTTTTTTGGACCAGAAGACATCCAGTGGGCCAAAGAAGTACCGAAGAGGGGCCCCTAGGTGAGCACAAGACACCAGGGTGCACCTGGAGGCCCAGGCATGCTCTGATGGGTTGTGCCCACCTTGATGACCTCCCGCACCACCTCTTTGCTCTATAAATACCCCAAAACTCCAGAAACCCTAGGGGAGAGGAAGAAAATCAATTCCACCTGCCACAAGTTCCAGAACCACTAGATCCGATCTGAACACCATCACGGAGGGGTTCATCATCCTCATTGGTGCCTCTCCGATGATGCGTGAGTAGTTCATTGTAGACCTACGGGTCCGTAGTTAGTAGCTAGATGGCTTCGTCTCTCTCTCTCTTGATTCTCAATACAATGGTCTCTTGGGGATCTATTTGATGTAAATCCTTTTGTGATGTGTTTGTTGGGATCCGATCAACTTTGAGTTTATGATCAGATCTATGTGTTTATCCGTAAAAGTCATTTGAGTCTTTTGATCTCCTATATGCATGATTACTTATAGCCTCGTATTCTTCTTTGAATCTTTGGTTTAGTTAGGCCAACTAGATCGATTTTTCTTGCCATGGGAAGAGGTGCTTTGTGATGGGTTCGATCTTACGGTGCTTGATCCCAGTGACAGAAGGGGAACCGACACGTATGTATTGTTGCTATTAAGGATAACAAGATGGGTTCTATTTCTACATAAATAGATCTTGTCTGCATCTTGACATCGTTCTAATTGCATTACTCTGTTTCTCCATAAACTTAATACACTAGATGCATGCTGGATAGCGGTCGATGTGTGGAGTAATAGTAGTAGATGTAGGCAGGAGTCGGTCTACTAATCTTGGATGTGATGCCTATATAATGATCATTGCTCGAATATTGTCATGATTATTTGAAGTTCTATCAATTGACCAACAGTAATTTGTTTACCCACCGTATGCTATTTTTCTTGAGAGTAGCCACTTGTGAAATCTACGGCCCCCTGGACTCCTCTTTACTATATTTGCCTTCGATATCTATTTTTATTTGCTTCTATTTTCAGATCTATTAATCCAAAGTACCTTGCTGCAATTTTTAGTTATTTATTTATCTCGCATTCCCGCGAGATCTATTTATCCAATCTACTACAATTTTACCTATCTTTTTACCCGTGAGGGATTGATAACCCCTTTCTTACGTCGGGTTGCAAGTATTTGTTCTTTGTGTGCAGGAGCTGTTTACATGGTGTTGCGTGGTTCTCCTAATGGTTCGATAACCTTGTTCTCATCATTGAGGGAAATATCTACCGTTGTTGTGTTGCATCATCCCTTCCTCCTTGAGGAAATACTAACGTAGTTCAAGCAAACATCAAAAGGAATTTCTGGCGCCGTTGCCGGGGAGGATCAAGTCAAGATAGTCTCCCGTCAACTTGCCAATTTCTGGCGCTGTTGTCGGGGAGACATCATCATCATCTCCCAGGTTCCTAATCACAATCTCATGTCCTTGCAATTTTCATTATTTGCCTATCATTTTCCTCTCCCCCACTTCACAAAATATTTCCATTTATTCGCCCTTTTTTTCGTTCACCGTTTTTCTCGCCAGATCTGTTTTTGAGTGCAATCTTGTTAACCACCTTTTGACGTGATGGATAGTTCTTCCTATATTGCGTGCACTCCCAAGAACGATGTTCTCAACTTTAAACAAAGGGGAGGGGAGAATTTAAAAGATGCTTGGTATAGGATTTGCAATGCTCATAATAGATCTATTTGTAAGCAATCTACCAATGTTCTTCTTCGCTGTTTTCATGTGGGTATGACCACTTGGTATAGATTCGTCCTTGATACGATTACCAGTGGAAATTTCTTGATGTGTCCCTCTCATGATGCTTTTAATACTATGGGAAATTTAGTGGGTTCGCCACCACTTTTGATTAATGAAACAACTTTGACTCTCGAGCATGTTATGGAAAGACTAGATGCTATTGAAAAGAAAATGCTTACCAAAGAACATTTTAAAAACTTGGATAAGAAGATGCATAATTTTGCTACTAAATTTGGATCAAAAGCGGGAGAAGTTTTTAAGTTGTTAAAATAAAAGGGGACCGCAATTCATGAAAGAATTAAACAACGCCCGTCTCAGATTGATAAACTAGAAGAAATCTTTAGTAATCTAAGCACGGCTTTTGCTTCTGCCAAAACTATCAAAAAACCTCCGTTAAAACTTGGCAAGATTACTCAAGCTACTAAAAACAAGGGTGAAACTTCCAATAGCAACAGAGAAGATCTTAAGATGATTAGTATTCACCCAGATTTTGATGAAGTTATAAGAGACCCTTCATGCAAGAATGAGTTCCTTCAACTTGTTCCTAGGAGTATTGTCATTGAAAATTTGTATGCTATATCCTTGAAGAATTCCAATTGTTTGATTTAAGAGTTGGAAACCAAAGATGACAACACTTAGATCTCTGCTTTATGCCTAGCTAGGGGCATAAAACGATAGCGCTCGTTGGGAGGCGACCCACCTTGTATCTTTTTGATTTTTGGGTTTCTTGCTATTTTCAATAAAATACCCAATTATGCATCTATTTACATGTGTTTTTGTGGTTTAAATTAGTGTTTGTGCCAAGCAAAGCCTTTGGGATAATATGGGAGATAGTTGATTTGATCTTGTTGAAAAACAGAAACTTTTGCACTCAGAAACATAATTTTAGTAAATCATCGAAACGTGCTTTTGATCTGAATTTTTTATACAAGATTGATACACAAATTTCCCACGTTGTCCTAAATTTTCAGAATTTTTGGAGTTACAAAAGTATACGAAGCTCCGTGATTACTACAGATTGTTCTGTTTTTGACATATTATGTTTTCGTTGTGTTATGTGCTTGTTTTGATGATTCTATGGTTTCCTTTGAAGAGTTTTTGCCATAGAAAAGTTAAAATACATTAGATATAATACAATAACAAAATATGAATGGGTTTGCAACAGTACTTAAGGTAGTGATTTGCTTTCTTATACTAACGGATCTCACGAAGGTTTTGTTGAGTTTTGTGTGATTGAAGGTTTCAAGTTTTGGGTGAGATCGCGATGGATGAAGGAATAAGGATTAGAAAAATGCTAAGCTTGGGGATGCCCGAGGCACCCAAAGATAATAATAAAGAAGTATCAAGCAACTAAGCTTGGGAGTGCCCCTGAGTGGCATCCCCTCTTTCTTCTAACAACCATCAGTATTTTACTTGAAGCTATATTTTTATTCATCACATATTATGAGTTTTGCTTGGAGCGTATTGTATGATATGAATCTTTGCTTGTTTTGCTTTGTGTTTTAATTCATCTATCCTTGCTGGAGACACCTAGTTGAGGGAACCAAAATTATGCTATGACTTGTTAGAATTGTTCTCTATGCTTCACTTAAATCTTTATGAGCTATGGAATTGCTCTAGTGCTTCACTTATATATTTTTGAGTATGGTGTGCTTTACTATTTTTGAAAAAAATGCACTCATGCTTCACTTAGATTTATTTGTGAGTTAGTGAAATTTTTAAAAATTCTCTCTTCTCTAAAATTATTTTGAGAGAAGAAAATTTTTATGCTCATGTTCTTCACTTAAATTTGTTTGAGCTACCAAAAGCAACATATGAAATTAGTGCCAAAGTGATAGATATTCAAGAGGCACATAACAAAAACTTTCATGAAGAGCATTGGACAAAATAAACTTTCTTTGTAATAGTTTTGAGATATGATGATAGTGATATGTGAGTCATGTTGATGAGTAATTATGCTTTAGTAAGAATATTGGTGTTAAGGTTTGTGATTCCCTATGCAAGCACGAAAGTCAATATTTATGCAATTAAATTACATCCTAGTTGTGGAGCATTATTCGGTGTTAGTTATGCTTAATGCTTGCTTATGAGATTTTTCGTTTCTTGGTTTGATGCTTCCCAATCTTTTGCTAGCCTTCATTTGCACTAAGTATGGTCACCACTTGTGCATCCAAAATCCTTTAAAGCAGTTTTCGCCACACGAGTCCACTATACCTACCTATATGCGGTTTTCTTTTGCCGTTCTAAGAAAATTTGTATGTGCCACCTCTAAACTTCAAAATAAATTTCTCTTTTGTGTGCTCGTACCACTCATGAAACGGTAGGGGTGGCTGATATTTTTCCATGCTAGATATGTTATTCTCAAGATGAGTGTTTATTCGCTTGTCATTGCACGAGAGTACGACAAAGGTATTAGGTATGCATAGTCTCAAAATGAAAAATGAATTTACTTTATGTTGTCAAATAATAAATTCCTTGGAAAGTGTTGGTATGGAAGGCACCCGTGGATACGGTTAGCCATAGAAAGTGAAAGTATGGTTGAAAAAGGAATAAACTTTATTTTTTTGTTTGGGAACCGCCTATGATATATCTAGCATGGAAAGTATTGTGAACTACTCGACCATTTTTATTGACATGAAAGGCATGCCACACAAAATGTTTTATCTCTATCTTTTTTTCTTTGAGCTCTGGCACCTCTACTAATCCCTACTTCCCTCTGCGAAGGGCCTTTCTATTTACTTTATGCAATTTTTATTTTATTTGAGTCTCCATATTCTCTTATAAAGCACCAACTAAGGGGCACTATGATCATACTTGAGCATTGAGTGTAGCTAATATACGAGTGTGTTTCGTGAATGGATAAATGATTGAGCATAATGGGGTAGGGATAACTTGCTTTAGTGTTGATATTTTGAAAGACATGGTAGCTTGTTGATATGCTTGAGTATTAAAGTCTTCATGTCAAAACTATACTATTGCTTTGAACCATATAAAAGTCCAAATGTCCATGCTACAAAGAAAAGAATATGTGATGAACATGTTAGGCAACATTCCACATCAAAAATTTTGCTTTTATCATTTACCTACTCGAGGACGAGCATGAATTAAGCTTGGGGATGCTAATACGTCTCCAACGTATCTATAATTTTTTTATTGTTCCATGCTGTTATATTATCATTCTTGGATGTTCTACAATCATTTTATAGCAACTTTGTATCATTTTTGGGACTAACCTATTGACATAGTGCCAAGTGCCAGTTGTTGTTTTTTGCTTGTTTTTTACATTGCAGGAAATCAATACCAAATGGAGTCCAAACGTAGCAAAACTTTTTGTGGGAATTTTTGGATCAGCACACATCCAGTGGGCCAAAGAAGTACCGAAGAGGGGGCCCAAGGCGAGCACAAGACACCAGGGCGCGCCCGGAGGCCCAGGTGGGCCTTGATGGGTTATGCCCACCTTGGTGACCTCCCTCACCACCTCTTCGCTCTATAAATACCCCAATATTCTAGAAACCCTAGGGGAGTCGATGAAAATCAATTCCAGCCGCCACAAGTTCCAGAATCACCAGATCCAATCTAAACACCATCGCGGAGGGGTTCATCATCCTCATTGGTGCCTCTCCGATGATGTGTGAGTAGTTCATTGTAGACCTACGGGTCCGTAGTTAGTAGCTAGATAGCTTCCTCTCTCTCTTTCTTCATTCTCAATACAATGGTCTCTTGGAGATCTATTCGATGTAACTCTTTTTGCAGTGTGTTTGTTGGGATCCGGTGAACTTTGACTTTATGATCAGTACTATGTTTTTATCCATGAAAGTTATTTTAGTCTTTTGATCTCTTATATGCATGATTACTTATAGCCTTGTATTTCTTCTTCGAATCTTTGGTTTAGTTAGGCTAACTAGATCGATTTTTCTTGCCATGGGAAGAGGTGCTTTGTCATGGGTTCGATCTTACGGTGCTTGATCCCAGTGACAGAAGGGGAACTGACACATATGTATCGTTGCTATTAAGGATAACAAGATGGGGTCTAGTTCTACATAAATAGATCTTGTCTACATCATGTCATCCTTCTTATTGCATTACTCCGTTTCTCCATGAACTTAATACACTAGATGCATGCTGGATAGCGGTTGATGTGTGGAGTAATAGTAGTAGATGCAGGTAGGAGTCAGTCTACTAATCTTGGACGTGATGCCTATATAATGATAATTGCCTGGATATCTTCATGACTATTTGAAGTTCTATCAATTGCCCAATAGTAATTTGTTTACCCACCATATGCTATTTTTCTCGAGAGAAGCCACTAGTGAAATCTATAGCCTCGGGTCTCTTCTTTATTACATTTGCCTTTGAGATCTATTTTTATTTTCTTTTATTTTCAGATCTATTAATCCAAAAATATAAAAATACCTTGCTGCAATTTTTAGTTCTTTATTTTATCTCGCGTGCCCGCAAGATCTATTTATCCAATCTACTACAATTTTACCTATCTTGTTACCCGTGAGGGATTGACAACCCCTATCTTACGTTGGGTTGCAAGTATTTGTTCTTTGTGTGCAGGAGCTGTTGACGTGGTGTTTGTGTGGTTCTCCTACTGGTTCGATAACCTTGGTCTCATATCTAAGGGAAATACCTACCGTTGTTGTGCTGCATCATCCTTTCCTGTTTGGGGAAATACCGACGTAGTTCAAACAAAAATCACATGGCAGACGGACAAGAATGTAGGGCCACTGATGGAATACTAGAATCCTGTAGTAAGCATTTAGGAATGCATGTAAAGGTATCAACAGTGGTAACAAGGACAGGCTATGAAACAGAATAGGATCATCCGAAAAGCACTAACAGCTACACTACTCTAATGCAAGCAATAGAGAGAAGGAGTAGGCGGTATTGGGATCATCAAGGAGGTTTTGCTTGCCTGGAAGCCCTGCCGAGAATGAGAGGTCATCAACACTGTAGTCGAACTGGGTAGCAGCGACGTCGGTCACGGGGTCTACCGGAGAGAAGAGGGGGAAGAACAATAAATACAATGCAAACAGATGTTGCACGATGCAAGACATGACAAAATTTAGTGTCAGAGGTGACCCATTGCAGCACTAGGTGATACTGGCGAAGGGGGAAAACATCCGGGAAAGTATTCCCGATGTTAGACATTTTCGGATAGAGGAAATAGAGGGAGACAGTTCCATGTTCGCCATGCTAGGGACGTGTGGCAGACAAACGAGTAACTTTCATGCTAGGAACATGTTCGCTATTCGGAATCGTCATGTTTTTTGAGCAACTTTCAAGTACAAATTATTTTCATCCTAGTTACGGATTATTTTATATTATTTTTCAAAATTTAAATCATTTTCTATAATTATTATTAATTCAAAAATAAAAAAAATGCTATGGGTACACAGAAGTGTACCCAGAATTATGCAACAGAGCTAACATGTGGGCCCAGTCAGCAGTTGATTGGGTCAACATTGACTGGTCAAGGGGGCGCTGGGGTCCCACCCATCACTGACTCGGACTGCGTACACTGGTACACGTCGGTGCTATACAAACGGTTTTTAACCCCTTTCCGCGACGGCATTTGGATCCGTCGCTAAGTGAGTGTGGGCGATAGGGGGGTCCTTCCCACACGACCCAAAAACCGTCGGGGATAGGCCCTCCTGGCACACAGGCTGGGGCAAAATCAGCTTGTGTGCTACCGGGAGAGGCATCGAAACCCAATTGTTTGCATTCGAATGTACAGCCCACACGGTGAATCCCAGAAAAACATTTCTGTTCGTATGTATATCACACACAGTAAATCCAGGGAGAATGTTTTAGTTCTTATGTACATCCCACATAGTCAATCCAGGGAAAATGTTTCCGTTCTTATGAACTTCCCACACAGTCAATCCAGGGAAAACGTTTCCGTTCGTATGTACATCCCAGACAGTCAATCCAGGGAAAACGTTTTCGTTCGTATGTACATCCCACACAGGTTTATGTATTGGCTCATGTGTGATAGGTGTAACTATCACACACGCTCTTCCTTGGTAAACCGTTTGCTTTTATCAACTACATCACACACGATTTGATGAAGAAAACCGTGTGGCATTGGGCTATCCATCACAAGCGCTTTTACTTCTAGAACCGTTTGCAAAGTTCCATGACCCATTTAGTAGGTTTATTAGTTTACAATTAATAATTCCGGTATTACGCAAATTCACATTTCATATCGAACAACTATTTGCCAATTTCATATCAGGCACATAGATATATTTTAACATCACAGTACGATAGCTATCGGAAAACAACATAGTACATCATATAAATAGTTGAACTTCATAAGAACAATATTAGAACAATATATTCATTTCCCTAATCAAGATCATCCAGGCTCGCCTTATACGCCTCTGCTTTTAGTTCAATAAGAACCTGTTTTGCACTGGCCAGCTGAGAAAGTGCATCCTCCTTCGCCAGCACCATCTTAGCAAAGTCTGATTTAAAAATCTGAGCTCATTCTCCACCTTCCTCTTTTTATCCCGCATCTTCAAATATTCTTCAGCATTGACGACACTTTCTCTAAGCCTACCTCTGTTCTCTTCCCGATACATGCTCCAGAGCTTTGCTAGGCACATCTTCAAAGACTGTGGCTACTCTTGATCAACCCACTCCAAGTAAGAACACTTCCGTTCATCCTATAATATTTACAACTAGATCGGTAACAACTGTAGGAAAAATGGGTTTATAGAAACATAGAAAATCACCAATACTTATTTTGAAAAAAATGAAGAAATAGGTTAATTATGACATATCTTTTCAAAAAAGATCAATGTGCAAATGAATTAATTGCTACTGATACAACAACCAAATTCTGAAACATCAGAAGCTATAATTAACTACAACAACACTACAAGTTCTTACTCATGCACTATAAATAACAAATTGAACATTTTAAGAGGAAGGTAAATATAACTGCAATAGCATAGCGACAGTGTTTGGATGACAGCAAATTGATACTAACAGGTGTGTACATCCACAAATTTAGTAACATAGAACTAATAGAACTAAGGCCGTCCACTATGTATGCCAAAACCGGTGTAAAGACAAATGTTGCTACATCTCGAACCAGTGCCCTGCACTGGCGAGCCAATGCAGCAGAAAAACGTCAGGGACCCAAACTCTGGAGCACCTAGTTGCTCTGACGCCCAGTTCCTTCGTGCCATAAAGATTTAGTATTTTACTGCTTGGCTGCTCGGATGTGTGGACAAGTTGGCTCCACAAACAGCTGAAGTGGTGCCAAATAATTTTCTAATGGCACTGCTGATGAGATGGCAACATTTTTAGATACTAGGTACAAACTGTGACACTGTCTTAGGATGTGTTTGGTTGAAGGTGTGGTATGAATGGGTTGGGACCGTGAGAGTGTCTGAATCACATCTAACAAATGATTTGTAACAACGAAAGAGGGTCTAACCTTCTCTGCACATGCCAGAAACTTCCTCCCACTATCCACAGATTCAAACGCAACTAGCTTCACGCATGGAGATTAATGGTGACAACAAGCAGATAGATCTTCAGACACCCCACTCCATTCATTGCAACTTATGGTCCTAGGGAACTACAAGAGGAAGAAATGACTCAAATCGACCACCGGGTAAAAATCATTCATTCCAAGTCATAGCCTGAGAGAGAGAAGAGAGGCATACCCAGGTGGTGAAGGAGTCGTCGGAGGAGGAGGAACCGCTGGAGAGGTCTTTGAAGAAGACCATGGCGACCCTGGCGGTAGGGTGCGAGATGGCGAGAGCAAGGAAGCAAGCGAGGAAGCGGCTATAGCTTAGGAAGGAAGGAATGAAGGAGGAAATAGGGGAAATGTGACTTGTGGTCGGGGAGAAAAGGGGATGGGGAAGGGAGGGTAGATATTTCGGCAGTAGGCCAAAAATTTCAAAATGTGGAGGGAAACTTTGCGCGCGGTGCCGCCGAACACAATTCACTTTGAATGATAGTGTGCATCGCAAATGATTCTTCTGCTTTACGTGCATGGGATGAGTTTGATCATTCAAATTTTGGTGGAAATTTCCCCGGGTACGTCATTGCATAATTTAACATCGCTTGCTAATTTTGGGCACACAAAAGAGCGTACACCACACATACCCGACTTTCTGAATCGAGCAATTTTATTAATTAAACAGAGCCAATTGACCTAAACATTGCTCTAACAAAAGAGCAGCATTGAAAACAATGCCTAAGTACGCATAATTTTAACAAACCTGTTGTCGCGCCAGCCTATGCATCGACGGTGTGAGATGAGACGTCGATGACTTGTCCTGGCGACATGCCGCTACTACTAGGGAAAACCTTATACACACAACCTTAGCAGTAGCGGGGGTTAAAAAGAGGCGATGCTGGTACTTAGCAGCAGCGCTTATTGACATAAGGTGCAGCTGCTATAGATATAGCAGTAGCACGACAATGACGAAGGGTGCTACTACTAAAATTGCTAAACCGTTGCCGCCAGGCAAAGTGTAGTAGTAGCGCGTACGCCTGAAACACGCTACTGCTAAGTAGTATACCAGTAGCGCTTTCCCCTAACAAGAGCTACTGCTAAACCCATCCTATCTTCTCCCCCCAACCACCCCTCACTCTCCCCCTCTCCACTCCCACTCTCACGGTCCCACGCACGTCGTCTGCCGCCGCCGCCGACGTATGACCCTCCCCCACCGCCGCCCTCGCTTCTCCTTCCTCAGTATGCGGTGCCCCTTCTCCTCCTCCTCCCTCCTCCTGCCGGGCCCTCCTCCCTCCTCC
>NC_041381.1:369126320-369137703 GCF_002162155.2 Triticum dicoccoides | reverse complement strand
CATCTCTCCTCACTGATAATGTAGTTTATGTACTGTTTTTAGTAAGTGCTTAATTTAGTTTATTTAGTAAGTGATATTTAGTAAGTAGTTAATAGAAGTAGTTTATTTAGTAAGTGCTTAATTTAGTTATGTTAGGTTTATATATAATATAATTTAGGGTTTCACTAAGGTGTTTCTAGTAAATGTTAGGGCTAGAACTAGGATGTTTTAGACATAGTTTGTTAGGGCTAGAACTAGAAAAGTTCAGTAATAGAAAACTAGGGAATAGTTTTTTAACATAAAATAGTTTTTTGAATAGGATAGAAAACTAGTGAATAGGTATAGAATTTTTTTTGTAATTTTGCTTTTAAATATAGTAATGTATTGGAAAATTTAATTATTTTTATGTCATTATCATATTGTCATCGAAGAATGCTATATGAGATTTGATGATCTAAAATTTTCACTCGGAGGAATATGCAGGTTTTGTAGAGTCGTGTCTCCTTGGAGTGATCGTCATCGGGGCTACCTCTAGCTACTTCCTATACACCCGAGTCGGTGAGCTAAAAGTCCATCTCCCCCTTCTCTACTCCTCGGTGTGTTGAATAGAGTAGAACTATGGTATTGAGTCGGTGAGCTCATGTGCGAATGCTTATGATAATTGATCTGGATGGAATTGCAATTTAAGCATCGTTGTATGTGTATGGACATCTTTGTATTGCACGAAAATCCGAGTGACCTATGTTTTGCCGGAGTGTTGATTCATTTCTGTTCCAGCAAATTTTAGGCTCTCGATATGTCCTATTTTAGCAAAGGTCATGCCGGATTTTTCCGTGAATTTAAGCATGACTTGTGATAGACTATGTAGGAAATATCGAGTGCCTCGGATTTGCTAGAAAGAGAATTAAACGACATTTTGAGTTGACTTTAAGTCTGTCGGAGCTCCATACATGACTGTCCAAAAATCGGTGAGGGAGAGTCTCCACCATATATGACAGAAGAATGCCGACTGTTGTCGTGGGGGTCACTTTTCCTTCTTCTCTTTGTGCTAGACCTTTGTTATGCACTAGGGGGAGAAGGATTAGCGAGCATCATAGACGGTCGAAAAATCAATGATGGAGTGTCCACCATATAGGAGAGAAGAAGAATGTCGACTGTTGTCGTGGAGGTCGCTTCTCCTTCGTTTCCTTGTGCTAGATATTTGTAATGCACTAGGGAAAGGAGGAGTAGCGACCATCACCAACGGTCGCAATATCAGAGTGGGGGTGCACACCATATACGTGAGATGAGAGTTTAGGAAGGAAGACTCGACAGACCTAAAGTCAACCCGTTGCATATTGAGTAATAGTGATATGTGTGTTGAGTTCCCTGGTTGTTGCCTTCGGTCGATTTTTAATTAATGTTTCAACTATGAGCATAGGAAATGTCCGACGAAGAAAAGGAATTCGGTATGTGCGAATACTGCGAAGACGAGCGCAGCCTGCGCGATAGGCCTCACCTAGTTGGTGGTAGGCGCTTCAGCATCGTGCTGGATGAGAACTTCGAAGTGGATACAGTAAATCACAACAACAAATCTTTTTTGTAATTAAGCATGACTTCTGCTTCTTTTGCTTCAAATTATAATTTAATTTTTTTACTATTCTACTAGTGTATCCCCTGCCATGCAAGAATATATGTCTTGGATAAGGTTGATTTCAGTACACTATGGAGGTAAAAAGAGTTAACTTGAGGACCGAGCATGGTATAGTTTTCCCGCAAAATTATACAATACAGACACCTACACCCATTTTGAATGCAAACAATGGAGAGCACTATGCAAGGCTTATGCATTTGAGCCTGATATGCTTATCACCTTTGATATTCGTTCGGAAGATGATATTGAAGATGACATCGAAATCTGGCTCGATGTGCAGACGCCTCCAGTTCTACCATTATGTAAGTTTCTCAACCATATTTATGTCTTGGATATTGTTTATTAAAAAATATTTGACAACTAATTTCTATTGACAGCTTATTTCCATTCAAGTAAACATGTCCAGCGCTTGGTAGACAGGACCTACCATTGTCCCGGGGCTGAACTAAACTGCGAGGAGACAAGTCATTATGTTTCATGGCTCGAGGATCTTCATACTGTCAAGACAAATTATTTTCCTGGACTTAGAAATCTTAGTACTCAAAATGTACGACCAATAGTGTTCGTACTGAACTACGGTCACATCTATTCAGGAAAGATGGTAAGATTTTTACTATTTGTCCTCGGTGCATCTTTTGCATACATTATTTTTTAAGCTAAACTTCATTGCTAAGTATGTTACTACGATGTTCTTCAACAGGGACTCCCGATGATAGTTGTGCCTCAGCGGATCGAAGATAAAGGTCGCATGTCCATGATTAGCATACAAAGACTTCCTACATTGCACATGAGTGCATTCGGGATTTCTAGAAGTGAGCAAGTCTTAATAGTTAAAGACTGGAAGAAAATTGTGAAGGATCACAGAGAAGTACTTGGGGGCAGCAATCAGAGGCGCAACCCACAATTAGGAGACAGGTTCATCTGCATGCTTCAATAAGTTGAATCAGGAGCGCTCCACATGTTCTATGCTATTTTACCCCAGAGAGAGCAGTAGGAGTGATTAGCTAGCAAGAATGAGTATTGGTGGTGATGACTATGATGATTAATATTAGCTAGTGTTGGTGGTGATTAGTTATGACTATGATGATTAAATAGTGTTGGTGGTAATAACTATGATGATTATTATCTAGTGTTGTTCGTGATGATATGATGCAAGAGTGTTTCTATTAATATGATGATGATGAGTACGTTATTATATCACTGGGTGAAAGAACCGTGGATTAGTTTTAAGTGGATAGATCCTAAGTGATCAAGTCATGGATTATCGTGATAATTCATGACTTGGTCACTTAGGATCCATCAATTTGAAACTAATCAGCGGTTCTTTCACCTAGTGGTTTAATAACTCATTATAATGTAAAAACAGTCTCTAAATTGCTGCTGTATGAAAAATTGTATAAAGGTGTATGAATACGACCTAAAATTTAAAAGAAATAGAATACATAATAATAGTAGTAGCGCGGGTGGAGAGACGCGCTAGTAGTACTTACCAGTAGCGATTGTTTGAGAAAGCGCAACTACTAATTAGATATAGCAGTAGCATGTGCCAGTAGGCGCTACTGCTAAGATTTAGCTGTAGCGCCATATCAGTAGCACGGTTGCCCGCGCTACTGATAGGCCAAAAACCAGCGCTACTGCTAGGCTTTTCCATAGTAGTGCGCCATTGGTAGAATCCGTGCCCCCCCTGCTGAAGTCGACCGCATCCTTGTCCTCGTCCTCGGCGCCGCCCTCAAGGTTGTAGTACTAGTAGTATTGGCTGCGCCAGAGCTCGCGTTGGTACTCCACCGCTGATTCCTCGACGGACAGACTCTTCTCTACCTTGACCTGGGCCACGCACAACTCCTTCTATCGGCGCTCCTCGATCTCCGCCTCCTCCTGCATCTCCAGCTCCTGCTCGGTGACCTCATGAGGAAGCAGGTGCTCCATGGCCACCGCCACCTTTTCAGACATGGGTTGCATGCTAGATTTCAAGGTGACCTGGAATATCTTGGCGTGGATGGCCTCGACCCGGGCCATGACGACATCGGTGGCACGAACGACAGCTCGAGCGCTCTCGGCGTTTGCAGCAGCAGCTGCTGCAGCCGTCTTGGCTGCTGCAGTTGCCCTGTCAGCTGCCGCAGACGCCCTCTCGGCGGAAGCAGCCGCGCTCAATGCGGATGCACCAGCACTCTTGTTGTAGGTGGCCGCACTCTTGGCGCAGGCGGCGGCGCTCGGGGGGTGCGTGGCCATGATACGGGCCTTCACGAAGCGTTTCGATGGCGTCATCTTTGCAAGAAGGGGGTGCGGGAATGGGGGTCAGGATTTGTGGATTCGGCGGTTGCCGGCACTTGAGCAAACGAGCCGGCGAAGCTTAAGCAGGAAGACTTAAATAGACCCAGAAATATTCATCACAAATGATTTCAACAAAACAACTGTGTGTGATGTTGTAGATAGTTTTTATTAGCTGTGAAAGACGAATTTGGAGTGAAGTGGCAATAGATGGTGTTTTAAATGTACAAGAAAATTTGTAGTACTAATACAACTGTCATGTCAAATTTTGGAAAATTTTAGGGGTCATTTGACCTTTTAAGACATTATGTGATTTCCTAGCCATTTAATGACCGTAATTGAAATTTGAATTACATGTACATACAACAGCTAACTATAACGGTTTGAAAAATCATATTTTGTGTACTTGTGTGCGATTTAATTCCATGTGCAGTAAATTGGAAGGAATTTTGAAACATATTGGTCTAACGACATGACACAATTAAGCATGGAGTGCCATTGCATTTAAATTCCAAAAAATTAAAAAAAGATCAGAAACACATGAAACCTTGGTTGATATAATGTCATGCCACCAAGATGACGTGGTAAAATTTTTGGCATGTTTGATGAAAGTTTGGACACACACCCCTCACAAACCGGATCAACTCACTAGAAGGCTCGTGGTTCCGAGAGGGAACAATGCATGTTTGATGGTGAACGGGAGATAGCTTCCTCGTACGGCCTTCAAAATTTTCTATGTGTAACATGCACTAATACAACTGTCATGTGAAAATTTGGAAAATTTCACGGGTCAGTTGACCTTTTGAAGACATTTAAGTGATTTTCTAGCCATTTAATGATCGTAATTCAAATTAGAACTACATGTACATGCAACGGCTAACCATAATGGTTTGAAAAAAAATCATATTTGTGTACTTGTGTGCGAGTTAATTCCATGTGCAGAAAATTAAAAGGAATTTTGAAACATATTGGTCTCACGACATGGACACATGCATGGAGTGCCATGGCATTTTAATTCCAAAAAATTAAAAAAATGATCAGAAAAACATGAAACCTTGCTTGATGTAATGTCATGCCACCAAGATGATGTGGTAAAATAATTGTCATGTTTGATGAAAGTTTGGACACACACCCCGCACAAACCGGAGCAACTCACTAGAAGGCTCGTGGTTCCGATAGGGAACAATGCATGTTTGATAACGAATGAGAGATAGCTTCCTCTTATGGCCTTCAATTTTTTTTCAACATGTAACATGCACTAATACAACTGTCATATGAAAATCTGGAAAATTTCACGGGTCAATTGACCTTTTGAAGACATTTAAGCGATTTTCTAGCCATTTAATAACCGTAATTCAAATTAGAACTACATGTACATGCAATGGCTAACCATAACGGTTTGAAAAATCATATTTGTGTACTTCTGTGTGAGTTAATTCCATGTACAGTAAATTAGAAGGAATTTTCAAACATATTGGTCTCACGACATGGACACATGCATGGAGTGCCATGGCAATTTAATTCCAAAAAAATAAAAAATGATTAGAAAAACATGAAACCTTGCTTGATGTAATGTCATGCCACCAAGATGATGTGACAAAAAAATTGGCCTGTTTGACGAAAGTTTGGACACACGCCCCTAACAAACCGGAGCAACTCACTAGAAGGCCCGTGGTTCCGAGAGGGAACAATGCATGTTTGATGATGAACGGGAGATAGCTTCCTCTTACGGCCTTCAAAAAATTTCTACGTGTAACATGCACTAATACAACTATCATGTGAAAATTTGGAAAATTTCACGGGTCATTTGACCTTTTGAAGACATTTAAGTGATTTTCTAGCCATTTAATGACCATAATTCAAATTTGAACTACATCTACATGCAACGGCTAACCATAACGGTTTGAAAAATCATATTTGTGTACTTGTGTGC
Source organism: Triticum dicoccoides (assembly GCF_002162155.2). Taxonomy (NCBI): domain Eukaryota; kingdom Viridiplantae; phylum Streptophyta; class Magnoliopsida; order Poales; family Poaceae; genus Triticum; species Triticum dicoccoides. The sequence continues at coordinate 369,131,890 of NC_041381.1, read as the reverse complement.
GAGTTAATTCCATGTGCAATAAATTAGAAGGAATTTTTAAACATATTGGTCTCACGGCATGGACACATTCATGGAGTGCCATGGCATTTTAATTTCAAAAAAATAAAAAATGATCAGAAAAACATGAAACCTTGCTTGATGTAATGTCATGCCACCAAGATGATGTGGTAAAAAAAATTGGCCTGTTTGAAGAAAGTGTGGACACACACACACCCCTCACAAACAGGAGCAACTCACTAGAAGGCTCGTGGTTCCGAGAGGGAACAATGCATGTTTGATGACGAACGGGAGATAGCTTCCTCTTACGGCTTTCAAAATATTTCTACATGTAACATGCACTAATACAACTGTCATGTGAAAATTTGGAAAATTTCAGGGGTCATTTGACCTTTTGAAGACATTTAAGTGATTTCTAGCCATTCAATGACCGTAATTCAAATTTGAACTACATCTACATGAAACGGCTAACCATAACGGTTTGAAAATTCATATTTGTGTACTTATGTGCGAGTTAATTCCATGTGCAGTAAATTAGAAGAAATTTTCAAACATATTGGTCTCACGGGATGGACACATGCATGGAGTGACATGGCATTTTAATTCCAAAAAATTAAAAAATGATCAGAAAAAACCTGAAACTTTGCTTGATGTAATTTCATGCCACTAAGTTGATGTGGTAAAAAAGTTGGCCTGTTTGACGAAAGTTTGGACACACACCCCTCACAAACCGGAGCAACTCACTAGAAGGCTCGTGGTTCCGAGAGGGAACAATGCATGTTTGATGAGAAGGGGAGATGCTTCCTCTTACGGCCTTCAATCTTTTTCTACGTGTAACGTGCATTAATACAACTGTCATGTGAAAATTTAGAGAATTTCAAGGGTCATTTGACCTTTTGAAGACATTTAAGAGATTTTCTAGCCATTTAATGAATGTAATTCAAATTTAAACTAAATCTACATGCAACGGCTAACCATAACGGCTTGAAAAATCATATTTGTGTACTTGTGTGCAAGTTAATTCCATGTGTAGTAAATTAGAAGGAATTTTCAAACATATTGGTCTCACGGCATGGACACGTGCATGGAGTGCCATGTCATTTTAATTCCAAAAAATTAAAAAATGATCAGAAAAACATGAAGCCTTGCTTGATGTAATGCCATGCCACCAAGATGATGTGGTAAAAAATTGGCCTGTTTGATGAAATTTTAGACACATACCCCACACAAACCGGAGCAACTCACTAGAAGGCTCGTGGTTCCGAGAGGGAACAATGCATGTTTGTTGACGAACGGGTGATAGCTTCCTCTTACGACCTTCAATTATTTTCTACATGTAACATGCACTAATACAACTGTCATGTGAAAATTTGGAAAATGTCAGGGGTCATTTGACCTTTTAAAGACATTTAAGTGATTTTCTAGCCATTTGATGACCGTAATTCAAATTTGAACTACATCTACATGGAACGGCTAACCATAACGGTTTGAAAAAACATATTTGTGTACTTGTGTGCGAGTTAAAAAATCATCAGATGATGTAAATATCTGGTGTTCAAAAAAGAAAAAATGTAAAATCTGGCAAGACAACCGGCCTCCACACGATTGGCACTCTATTTCGGGCCTCGAGGTTTGGAAGGTGAGTGGCGGGCGTTATTAATCAGACCGGTTCTGCATTGGTAACCGTCAGCTATTTTTTTCACACACGGATTTTACTGCGGGAATTGTATGTAATTCAAACAACATTGCTCATAAATTCCGGCGACCGGCGCGTGTGCTGCTCCCGTTGATCTAGATTCTAGCCGCCAATAAATACTACCTTGCTCACGTCGTCCCGCCAGCATTCTCATCTACATCCTTCCCTTGCTCGCCCTCTCTCTCTCTCTCAAATATCTGCCATGGCGACGCCGGCCTGCCCATGCGCCGACAAGGAGTTGCCGCCCCCCGAGGACGCTCACCCGAAGAGCAGCGACGAGGACCCCTACGCGCCACCGGACGAGGTTGCGCCGGACCCCCCAACTTTGGGTTGGTTTTGGGGCCAGTATGATATTTGTCTTTGGAAGTTGCTGCCCCAGGCAAGTGGCTTTCAAGAAGGAGATGGCGGACGAGGATGCCAGGTACCAGGCGGCCTGTGAAGCCCGTGATGCCGCCTAGAAAAAGGAGGTGGCAGAGCTTTGGGGGCGGGTGCGTCGTCGTGCAGAGGAGGTGTACGAAGACGGGTACTTCGCGAGGGAGGCCAAAGGCGCTAGGCGCCTCGTCGCTCCGTGGAGCTGGGCCAATAAGCTCCAACATGCCACTGAGGAGGAGCTCCAATGGGCGCCCAATGAAATGGCAAGATCGTTCGCGCTCATCCGCCTGCAAGAGGCAGATCGGTACGTCAAGCGCTGCGAGGCGGAGGACTGCCTCCGAGCTGGGAAGACGCCGCGCACCAGGGAGCTGTTGGCGAGGGGCTGCCGTAATACTGGCCCCAGGAGAGATTATTAGTTTTAGTATTGTTCGTTTTCAATCTTATGCATTGTACCTAGTAGTTAAGTACCATCACGTCTATGTGATGATATTATATATATTCTGTGATGAATTAATGAACAAATTAATATTATATATATTATGAATTCCATTTTCTATCTGTTTTTGTATACTAATTTGAATCTATCTGTTATCATCCACTTATACAGAATGGAAAGCGTATAAACACACATTGAAACAGAACATATAAGAACGGAAAACATAGTACACACATTGAAACAGAGCAATAAACAGAGCAATACTATGATTGCTGTGAATACATAGCTATCCACCTCGAAATGACTCAGCAAAATAAAACTCCATGAGACCATGACCAACAACCCTTGCCTACGGTAGCTCTTGGCGCTACCTGCTCCAAGCGGTCGACACGCTCGCGGTATATGTGGAGTGCGATCTCGAGCTCCAAGTTGGCTATTTCATCGGAGATCACCACCTCGAGGATGCGATGGCCATGTTCCTCTACTGCGCCCAGGTAGACACGTGGGCCAAGGAGGCAGTCGAGCCTACCGACCAGCGCGTTGGCATCGAGCAGACCGCGGACAAGCCGAACGGTGCGACCCATGCAAACGGAGCGGCAGGCGTCCGGTGCAAGTACGGCGCGGCCAGCCTGTGGTGCAAGTACGGTACAGAGGGCATGTGCCTACTCCTGGCGAGGAATGGGAGTACTGACGGGACGTGTACCAACTGCAACGCCCTGTCAACAGCAGGCAAGCATCGATGGATTCGCTCTTGCTGTGCGGCACGCTGCACCTCTCGCTCTATGGCGCTCCAACGGTCTCGCCGTGCGGCGAGCCGCAGCCTATCGGCACAGACGCGCCTAGCTTGCTCCGTGGCACGCCATCGGTCATGTTGTGCAGCGAGCTGCAGCCTCTCGGCGCTGACATGCCTATCTTGATCCGCAGCGCTGAAATGCCATGTGCTAAGGGTCTGCTCAACCCTGGCATTGACGCGCATCACGGTGTCGTCCATCGCGTTGCCAGGGAGCACCGCAACCTCGACGGGCTGTGGCACCTTCTGGTTTTCCTCGTCGACGAGGTTGATGGCACAGGCGGTGCTTTGGTGGGTTGGCATGCTTGGAAAAGGTGGATGTGCTACGGCATGCGCTTGTTGCCTCCGTGCGTCGCGCCACGCCTAGGTTTATGCGCAATATCGCTGGGTGGCGGGAAACAGGTGAGGAAATGGCAGGAAACAGTGGCGTGGTCATAAAACGCCAACATTTAATGGAAACTTAGCATATAAGGAACTTGAGCTAGCACAAGAAGTAGATGATGATGAGATGAACACGGACCACACTAGGGAACCCGTCGGTGATGAATTCATCAATCGCAAATGGTTGTACATTAGCAAGTGTTTTCCACAACACACACGGCTTATTGCATCACAAACAGGTCGGATGGATCAACCGTGTGCCACGTATACACATTGTCAAAAAGTAATGCGGTAGACCTTCTTTAACATGTGTTAAAAAATAAAATAAAAAAACAAGGACCTCGAGGTTAAATTAACTCATGGGATGGGTCATATCAGTCATTTAATTTGACAGACATGACCCATCCTATCAGTTAATTTAACATCAACACAACTTCCCATCCAGTAGCCCATCTGATGACTGCTCCATCCTAAGCACACATAACTTGAGAGTTCTCCTACATGAGCTACTAGTGGAACAGCTAGTCGTTGTTGATATAGGATACCTCTTCGCATCCTTATGGCGTATCCGGATGACCGCCCGTCCCCCAATGGCCAATAAATGTTGTGTAGACACAGCATATCACATACGTATTATTAGAAGCAATCGTCTGTGTTATTATCGGTCTTCACACACATTTCTGATAATAGACTGTTTGTCGCGTATCACACACATCTTGTTATATTGAACCGTTTCGGTTCTCTTGTCTCAACGCAAACAATTCATCCGAGTGAACCGCATGCCATATATCGCACACACCTTGATCTGGCTGACCATTTTTTTGTGTTGCCTAATCACAAACAGTTCATCCGAGTGAAGCGTATGCTATATATCGCACACACCTTCATCTGGCAGCCCGTTTCTTTTGTTCCTCCTCATCGCAAACAGTTAATTTAACTGAATCGTATGCCCTGCATCACACACGCAACCAAAATCTGAACCATATTTGATGCATCCGTCATCGCAAACGTTTTGCACCTTTTTTGACAGTTTTTTACACCACGTTTGTGATTATTGCATCGCACACAGTTTCGTCAAAGGGTCTCTGATCGTAGTGTCGCATTAGAGCGTCCTGCAGTAGTGGTAGTCAGCCGGTTTGACTGGTCAAAAGACCAGTGGGACTTGTCAGTGAGACATTTTAATTAACCAATTTCTGTTAAGTTAATTAGTGTTATTAGCTGTCGGGCCCAGCAGTGTGTAGCACAGTTTTTAACAGAGTTTAATTTAACCAGAGATTAATTAGCGTCAGTGGGTCAACGGTTTAATTAGGGGCAAAAATATGGGGGTTATTAGCCACTAACGGTGGTTCCACATCGGCAGCCGCTGGGGTTAGCCGTCGGCGACCCCAAGCCGCGACGGAGCCCACTCGGGGGGCCACAGCAGCCGTAGTTGAGACCACCAGGGCATAGTCCATGCTCGCGCGTGTCCATAGGATGTCTTGGGGGTCGTCGTAGTTGCCGGAAACGACGACGACTGCGTGTAGCGGCGGAGGCGCAACAGTAGCTAGCAGCACCAGGAGCGGGGGTGATGGCCAAAGCGAGGCAGAGAGAGGGCGGGTGAGTGGGGCGGCCGGCAGTAGTGGGCATGCGCAGGGAAAGCGGCAGTAGGGCACGCGGGGCCAAGGGCCAGGGCGAGGTGAGCGGGACGGAGAGGGCGAGGTGAGCGAGGCGGCCAGGGCGAGGCGAGGACGCGGGCACGGAGAACGCGTGGCCGGAGCGGCATGAGAGCGGCAGGGCGGTCGAGGTGAGTGTGTGCGCGAGAGGGGACGCGGCAGGGCCATGGTCGGGCGCAAACGACATGGCCAGGGCGCGAGCGCGTCGGCGGACTGGCACGGTCCGACGCGGGGGTTGCCGGGCAA
>NC_041381.1:369124685-369126056 GCF_002162155.2 Triticum dicoccoides | reverse complement strand
CCGGGCGAGGTGGCACCGGTGAGGCAAAGCCGGGCAGCGTCCGGCGGCGGCGGCGACCAGATCGGGAGAGAAGTGGGAGGACAAGGGGATAGGGTTCGGGGGAGTGGGGAAGCAGGGGCCTAAGTAGGTAAGGGCGAGCGGGTGGGCCAGCCTGCTTGATCCGGCTGCGACAAGTTGGGCCGAGCGGCCCAGTGGGGAAGGGGTTTCCCCCCTTTTTTATATTATAGTTTCTGTTTTCTTTTTAGTTTTATTTTATTTTTAGTTTTATAAATTACAAAAATTGCACCTAAATTAGTAATACTAATTATAACACTACCACATAAAGTTTGGCGACTAAATAATTAAGTTTGAATTTTATTAATTTTAAAAAGGAATTTTATTAATTGTTTTTGCTGATGTTTTGATTATTTTAGGACATCTAAATACTTTATTAAATGTTGATGTCTTCACCAATATTCCTTATGGATTATTTGCCACATTTCGAAAACTTTAGTTTTGACATTTGAAAACTTTTATTGTTTGACTTTTTTTTTAAATTTGAATTTTGTATTGATTTGAATCAACATGAGACTTAGCAATAGTAACAATGGTGACGTCGCATCGTTAGCAGGGGATCCTATAGCTTGATTATCCGGGCGTTACATGGAGGGCATGTACGTCAACCTTGTTGCCACTCCGATGATGTGTCACAAGACCTATGGGTCCATAGCAGTAGCGAGATGGCTCTCTCTCTCCCTCTCCCTCTCTCTCTCTCTCTCTCTCTCTCTCTCTCTCTCATCTTCAATACGATGTAATCTTCGGAGATCTATATGATGTAATTCGTTTGTGGTGTGTTTGTTGCTATCTAATGAATTGTGGGTTTATAATCAGATTTTTTATTGAAAGTAATTGGGTTATTTCTAAACTTTATTATGTGCGGTTGTTATGGCTTTGTATTTCTCTTCAATCTATATGTTTAGTTTGGCCAACTAGATTGATTTATCTTCAGTGGGAGAGGTGATTTATCGTAGGTTCAATCTTGCCATGTCCTGACCTCATGATAGAAGGGGTAGTAAGGCACGTATTTGTATTGCTGCTATTTAAGGATCATATTGCTTGGTCTTATTTTGCCTATATTATGTCATCATACTTAAAGCAAATACTCTGTTTGTTATGAACTGAATACCTAGAGAGGCAAGCTTAGAAGCGCTCTTGAAGTGGAGTAATAGTAGTAGGCGTCAGTAAGTTTAACGGTCTACTTGTCAGGGATGTAATGCATATGTATTGATCATGCCATAAATAACATCATAACTATGTGCTTTTCTATCAATTACCCAACAGTAATCTGTGTACCCGCCGTTTGCTATGTCCTGGAGAGAGATGCCTCTAGTG
>NC_041381.1:369081714-369124456 GCF_002162155.2 Triticum dicoccoides | reverse complement strand
TCTAAAACCTTGCTGCAATTTATTTACTTTTGTTTTGTTTTGCAATTTATATATCTAGCACTATGAGAATTAATCCTTACAATTAATGAGTACAAGGGGATTTACAACCCTCTTGCCCGCGTTGAATGCAAGTATTTGTTTGTGTGTGCAGGTACTGTCGACCTTTGTTTGCATGAATCTCCTATTGGTTCGATAAATCTTGGTTCTTAACCGAGGGAAATACTTTATACTACTATACTACTTCACCCTTCCTCTTCATAAAAATCCCAACACCTATCCCAAGTAGCACCGCACGATTAGTGGATCCACTTAGTTGTAGGTGATTGACCATTTGCCTGGTGTGTGTGTATGGTTTTCAGCTTGTGTGGATATCAGGTCTGGACCATATGTACTTACATCATTTTTGGTGGCTACAACTACCGAGCGAGGATCAACGCTGCTCCTTTTTACCTTTTTATCCCCCCGTCTGGGCATTGCGTTTTCTATGTCTTCCCTATTTGTCGGTCGATCATTTATGTGTGTGCGTTGATGTTGGTTGTGCATATCCAAACTGTGCAAATGTCGAGTGTATGCTCGTTGTGCTTGTACCCCATACTACTTCCCTATGAGTTGGAAACGCCCTAGGGTCATGGAGACACGATGGATCCCTACCCTTACCGACATGTGGGGTACTGTTTTTAGGTGCTTTTCTTAGCTTGGTTAGGCTTTGTGTCCTACTCGGGAAGGCCGAAGGTGAGGCCACGACGGCTCCCTGAAGATGGGATAAGCTTCTCCTCACCTAGCCCTGGTCCCGGTGGTGCATCTAGCATCGTCGGAGGGCGTGTGGAGGTGTGTTCCCAACAAATCTCACAAGATACAATCGGTGTTGGTATTTGGTGAAGCCACTTGGATCTGGTCTTTCGTTCGTCTGTGTTCCTGTATTTACAGGTTGGATCCTTTCGATATACGGTTGATGTTCTAGTGCGGTGGTCCTAAGGGTCTTTAGCATGACAACTTCCTGATTATCTACTATAACAAGGTTTGTCCAACTTCGATGAAGGAGAAGCGATGGTGGCAGCGCGCCTTCGGCTCGCGCCGGTGATTGTAGTCGCCGCCGGTGATTGTAGTCGTCGTTAGATGATCTACAGACCTGGATGTAATCCATGTTACTTCTGGTATTCTTTATACTTTTTCTTCTTCGAAAAGGAGATTGAATCCCTGGCCTCTGCATCCAAGGATGCACACGGTCATCTTTGTTAAATTATTCAACATAGCTTGACAAAATAAATACAAGGATCAATTCAAAGACACCTCCCCGATGTGACCTCGCATCAACACACACCATCTAACCCAGTGGCCTCGCCAAGCCGCCCTACGGCGAGCCAAGAGCACCAACCGATCTAGCAGACCCTCAGCATGCTCTGCATGCACACACTAAAGAATCCGCCACTACCATCTTCTATTATCCCATCTCCAGGAGGAATCAACCATCGTCTGACGTCACCACTACGCCAGACAACGCCAACACCCTGCGCGCGTCCATTTACATGCGTCAACCGCTGAGACTCCACTGCGTCACGCCGCCGAGACCCGCCGTCGACGATGCAATAGATGCAACGCCACACCACCTCTTGGTCCCTCCAGTCAGCACCTGCTTCAAAACGATACTCTCAGAAGGAAAAAGGACACCAAAGGCGCCGCCATCATCCGCTATGATCGAAGTCAGCATGATTTTCATATGCATTCGCGCCGCCCTGACTTCGAAGCTGACTGGATCCACGCACAGCCGCGCTGTGAAGACGCACGTAGCCGCCGGAACGCTGGTAGATGAATAAATAAAAAAATCCCAAAAAAAGAAAAAGAAAAAGATGCGCAAGTCCCCGCGGTCCATTTGTCATGAACACAAAGGCCCCCAGAAACGTACTCTTCTTTTTTTTCGAAAAGGGGGAGAAACGTACTCTTCTGAGAAAGAAAAAAGGGTTTGCGGAGAAAAAAAAGCAACCCATTCTGGTACAGGTGAGAGGTCTGATTCACAAATCACAATCACAAGAGATGCTACTGTGCACACACCACACTATATACTGACGCTGGACTCAGCTTATTATTAGCGAGTGGCGCCCACACACAAGTCGCACAGTATCCTTCATGTCTCTGCGCAAGGACGCATGGGCCTGTCTCTAGCATGGGCAAGCCAGCTGCCACATATACTGTGGAATCATCTCGCCACAGCCGTGAGATGGAGACCCTGCTCGATGTAGAGCGTGATCATGGTCCTGTAGTTGACGCTCGCGTCCTTGTCGCGCAGAGCCAGCACGAAGAAACGGAGCAGCACGGCTGCGAAGATCTTCATCTGCCTGTACGCGAATTCCTTTCCCAGGCAGATCCTTGGACCAGCCTGTATGCAGGCCATGAAGCCGGTATCCAGAGTTAGAAAAAACCCTCACAACTATAGCTAGTTATAAGTTCACAACACTTTTCAGCGGCAGTGACAAGAACATCCGCATGCAGTTTCTTTTGTAAGGCAATGTTGATGTTCATGGGTGACATGGTTACCTGGAAAGCTGTGAATTTGAAAGGGCTTTCTGGCTGGAACACGCCGTGTTCGTCTAGCCACCGCTCGGGCCGGAAGACTTGGGCGTCCTCACCCCACAGGCGCTCCATCCGGCCCATGGCGTAGGGGGCGTAGAACACCATGTCTCCCTTGCCGACGCTGAAGCCGTTGGGCAGAACGTCGTCCGAAAAGCACTCCTTGTTATCCTGAAACACCCAACAGAAATTACGTAGGAGTACAATTTTACATGTAATCCCACAGAGCAATGACTTTTCCTTCGATGATTACAAGTTTAGAGCGTGTTGTTATGGATGGACGGATGGACTCACCAACGGGACCGAGGGGTACAGTCTGAGAGTCTCTGTCAGGGCGGCGTGCAGGTAGTGCATCTTGTTCAGCGCCTCGTCGGTCAGGCTCTGCGAGAAGTCGTCGATGGACGCGGCCTCGCCGGCGTCGGCAGCCTCCCTGGCCTCCTCGCTGATCCTCTCCTGCACCTCCGGGTGCTTGCACATCATGTAGAGGAACCAGGCAAGCGCTCCGGCGGTCGTGTCCTTGCCGGCTATGACGATGTTCATTATGATGTCTCTCAGGTACTTGTAATCCACCTCCCCGGACTCGCTGGTCGTCGCCTGTATGAACCTCGACAGCAAATCACACTTCGACTCCTGTCAAGTCGAGTAGTAGTATCCAAGTCAGGACCTGAGCTTAATTTCAAGCACAGCAAGCGTGTTCAAGTTGATGGAAGGAGGTCAGAGCAGGTTAGATTACGGCGTCGTGTGCCTTGCCGGCGGACATCTCGTCGGCCCTGGCACGGATGTGCTTGTACGCGAACTCGTCGACGACCTTGATCCTGTGCCTCAGAGCCGACTCCGCGCCGACGTTGAGGAACCTCGCCACCTTCCAGAACGCGTTGACGAAGCGGAGCAGGATGAACTCGCTGGCGTCGTCGAACGCCGCGGCGAAGCGGCTCCCCACGTCCGCCGCCGCCCCGGACAGCGTGTTGAGGTCCAGGCCGAAGGCGATGGTGAAGATGGAATCCATCGTCGCTTTCATCAGCAAGGCCTGATCGATCCAAGAGACATGCACCATGCAGGACATCCTTGTCAGAACCCTCCTTTGATCGATAGGAAATGATGGTTTGCCAGATTGATCAGATCGGTGCCTGAAAGTCCATGGGCTGCTTCGCCGCCGCGTTGTCGGAGACGATGTGCGCGAGCTTGGCAGCGTTCTTGTTGAAGACGCCGCCGCTGAAGTCCCGGAGGGCCCTCGTCGAGAAGTCGTAGCTGGCGATCTTCCTCTGCTGCTTCCACTTGTCGCCGTCCACCGCGAAGATACCGTCGCCGAAGAGATCGCTCGTGTTCTCGTAGTTAGACTCGCCCTGTGTATTTGTCCAGAAACATCGTACGCACGCATGTCAGCGAATAACATCACGCTGACTTGTTGAGGCCATCTGTTTTAGTTAGGGTCAAAATTCTTGCACTTGTGCTGTTAGCACGTACTCCCTCGTTCATTTTGATGACAAGTTTTTCAAACGGAGGAAGTACTACTTAGTGATCTGAACGCTTTTATATTACTCTCTCTGCCCCCATAATACAAAAGTGTTTTTGACATTACATTAATGTCAAAAACGCTCTTATATTGTGGGACAAAAGAAGTAGTTTTCAGAGGGAACCAATTGCACGATAATGTGGGAAACTACACGCAGGCACACACTTTATATTCATTTCTCCAGCGTCCAACGTATCATCAACACGAAAAGAAAAAGTTGTACTACAATAGAAAGAGGTCAGTCTGACTTCTCGACGCCCTGTGTATTTGACCGAAGCATCATATGCATGTCAGAGATGGTGTATATTGGTACTAACTACTACTCCCTTCATTCCTTTTTATAAGACATTTTAGAAAACTGACTATGAATTGTTTATTGTCTAAAACGTCTTATAAAGGTGAACAGAAGGAGTATATTAGTATAGGGCGTTTCATTTAACAGGATTGCTAAATCTCAGTCGACTGAGTCTCAATGGATGTTATATTCATGAGATTTTACGTAGAGATTCGTGTAATTTTAAAGAATATTTTTTTTATATGTTGTGTCACTTGACTGAGATTTGGTTAAGTCGGTCGACCGAGATCTAGACACACCCTTCATCTAACAGGTGGAAGCGGCTCCCCTGACGTGCGGCTCCTGCCGTTGTGGCGCTGCCATGTGGGCCTGTTCCCCGATGGGTCCATCAGTCAGTGGTCGAACGGCACCCTGCCGAACGGCGGAGGATCCTCGTCCCTAACAGGTTAGTCTGACTGATTTAACTCATAATCTCATATGCATGCTGAAGTTGCTCTCTTGCTCCAGATTAGTCAACACATATGAGCACTCTTATATAGCTGAATTAAGGGCTCCTTAACAAACTGCCATTTTACTCATTTTACTATACTTACTCCTAAGTTAGTCCTGAGGATTCCCTAAAAAAAAGTCCTGAGGATACTGTATTGCGCACCTTGCCGTAGTTGGAGAAGTTAGTCTTGAGGATGTGTTCGACCACCGCCGGGTCGGACGTGTAAATCTGCCCCCGTCCCGGTGAGAGCAGCCGGAACGTCATGTGCTCGCGGAACAGGTCCGTGTAGTAATCGTGCAGCCGCCGGAGGTGGTATACCTGGTGGAACACCGTGCCGACCGCGGGCGGGTACCGCTTCGCTCCGGCGAAGCCGTCGCGGCCGAGGACGACGGCAAGGTACGAGCAGATCGCTAGCACCGCGAGGCCGGCAGCGACCAAGAAGGCCGGAGAGCACTCTGTTATTCCCGTCGCCATAGCTACCGTATGTGCGGTGAATCGGCCGGCCGAGGCTTTAACTACCTGTGGATATGTGGATTTCTCGATGGCTGTCTTAGGATGAATAAACTATGCTCGCGCTAGACGTTAGCCGGCCGGCTGGACCGCCATTGGATCTGCGGCAATGCTGTGAGAGCGGACGTTCTAGACGCTGGCCAAAGATGGCCATCATGATCTAATAGTGGTACATCTGGTTTTTTTTTTTTTGAAATAAGGCAAAAGATTTGTCATTTTCATTAATTAAGAAGAGGAGTAGACATGGTTCCGCCAAGCGGACAATTACAAATTACTCTCGCCGCATAATATTACTCAAATACTTCGCACTCGCATGAGCCCAAAGAGAGGCCTCAACCGTAATCTGTTTAGGGAGGGTGTACCGTAGTGTAGGGCCATGCATTGATTAGGGCGGCGACTGTTGGTTGTACACTGAAGGGTGCATTTGGTGGCCGGGCTGTAGGGAACCTTCTACTTATTGTTTGGTCGAAAGTACATACATTTTCTACACCTCATAAAATCTGAAAGGGAGTGACTAAGGCTTAGCCGACTGAGACATTTGCTATGTCTCGGCCGGATGACTCATCCACGTTTCGATTTCACCTACACCAAAAATTGAGAGGTTTTTTTAGGGGGAAAAAACCGGGAGCTATATCAGCGCTTCGAGCGCCGGTTGCTGCAATGGCGCTCGGCAGCGCCGTCTCTTGTGCCGAGCGCTTGTTTCGCTTGAGTGCTCCACAGCCGGTTTGATCACATTTCTAAAAAAAGTTTAAGCATACAAAAAAATTTAACGAATTTGAAAGAAGTTCATAAATAAGAAAAAGGTTCATGAATTAAAAAAATCAGGAACAAAAAAAAGTTCAGGAATTTGACAGAATTCGTGAATACAAAAAATGAATAAATTTGAAAAAAGTTTCATGAATTTTAAAAAATATCACGAACTCAAAAAAACTTCAGAAATTTGAAAAAAGTTTGCGAATACAAAAACACAAATATTTTAAAAGGTTTATAAAATTAGGAAAAAGGTTTGTGAATACAAAAAAGTTCATAAAGTTTGAAAAGGACTTGCAGGTTTGAAAAAATAAAAAAATGAGAAAAAATTCACCAACTTTCAAAATGTTTGTGCATTCTAAAAAATAAAAAATGAAAAGTGAAATAAAAAACAAACAAATGCTGAACAAAATCCAATTTAGAAAACTCAAAATGAAACAGTTAGAAGCTTCCCAAAACCGGATGGAAAGCTTTCAAAAGTTTCCCAAAACCGGGGTAAGATGTGTGAATCACGTGTTGTATTCCTCAGGTGCAAACGCACGTATATATGATGTATAAAAGGTGGGCCACAATCCCGACTATACAAGGAACTAGGAGGTGGGCCCAATACACATATATGCACAACACATATACTCAACACCCCCCCTCCCCCGCAGTCGAAGCGGCACAGCTGCTGACGCAAAGACTGGACTGGAACTCCTCAAATGACGTCGTAGGCAAACCCTTGGTCACGATATCTGCAGATTGTTGGGAAATAGGAACGTGTAAAACACGAATATGGCCAAGGGCCACCTATTCCCGAACAAAATGAATATCCAACTCAATATGCTTGGTCCTTCGATGATGCACCGGATTAGCGAAGAGGTAGACCACCGAGACGTTGTCACAATAGACCATCGTGGCACGGTCAACAGGGCAGGAGAGCTCGTGAAGCAGCTGGCGAAGCCACGAACACTCGGCGACGACGTTGGCCACCGCACAATACTTAGCCTTAGCACTGGAACGAGAGACCGTAGGCTGCCGCTTGGACGACCACGAGATGAGTGACGGTCCAAGGTAGACACGATAGTCCGAGGTGGAGCGGTGAGTGTCAGGGCAGCCCGTCCAGTCTGCATCGGAGTAGGCGGTGAGGACGGTGTCAGTGGAGGCGTGACGCCAAGATCCATAGTGCCACAGAGATAGCGGAGAATCCGCTTGACAGCGGCCCAGTGAACGTCCCGAGGAGCATGCATATGGAGACACACCTGCTGCACGGCATACTGGATCTCTGGTCGAGTCAGAGTGAGGTATTCGAGAGCACCAATGATAGACCGGTAGAAAGCAGCATTTGAAGCAGGAGAACCATCCGTGGCAGAAAGCTTGGCCTTCGTATCAACAGGCATGGCGGTGGGCTTGCAGTTAAGCATGCCAGCACACTCCAGGAGCTCATGAGCGTACTTCCGCTGATGAAGAAAGAAGCCATCCGGACGGCGCACCACCTCAACACCGAGGAAGTAGTGCAAAGGACCCAAGTCTGGCGAACTCAGCGCGAAGACGAGCCGTGAGTTGACTGAGAAGATCAGCCATACAAGCCGTTAGGATGATGTTGTCGACATAGAGCAGCAAGTAGGCCGTGTCGGAGCCCTGACAATAGACGAAGAGCGATGCGTCCGAGCGGGTGGAGCGGAACCCAAGCTGATGTACAAACGCCGCGATGCGCTGATACCAAGCGCGCGGAGCCTGCTTGAGTCCATACAAGGATATCAGCGAATATGTCTTGGCCGGATGACTCGTCCACGTTTCGATTGCACCTACACCAAAAATTGAGAGTTTTTCTTAGGGGAAAAAACCGAGAGCTATATCGGGACTTCGAGCGCCTGGTTGCTGCAATGGCGCTCGTCAGCGCCGTCTCTTGTGCCAACTCATTAGCAGGAGCGCTTGCTTCGCTTGAGTGCTCCACAGCTGGTTTGATCGCATTTCAAAAAAAAAATTAAGCATACAAAAAAATGTAACAAATTTGAAAAAAGTTCGTAAATAAGAAAAAAGTTCACAAAAAAAAATCAGGAACAAAAAGAAGGTTCAGGAATTTGACAGAATTCGTGAATACAAAAAAGATTAAATTTGAAAAAAGTTTCATGAATTTTAAAAATATCACAAACTCAAAAAAACTTCAGAAATTTGAAAAAAGTTTGCGAATACAAAAACACACATATTTTAAAAGGTTTATAAAATTAGAAAAAAGGTTCGTGAATACAAAAAAGTTCATAAAGTTTGAAAAGGACTCGCAGGTTTAAAAAAATTAAAAAATCGAGAAAACATTCACCAACTTTCAAAATGTTTTTGTGTTCTAAAAAATAAAAAAGATGAAAAATGAAATAAAAAACAAACAAATGCTGAACAAAACCCAATTCATAAAACCTAAAACGAAACAGTCAGAAGCTTCCCAAAACCGGACGAGCTTTCTCTCGCAGGAACTTAGATGGATCAGCCCATTAAATCAAGGGGTTAGATCAAGGGGTTTGCGCGTTGTACGGTTAAAGCTAGAAGTAGCGCCATAAGCACTAAATGGGAGCTCGCCAGATAATCGCTAGTGTGTGGTTGCTCTATCGGCCTAAATTCAGCCCAGTTTGTGTCTTATATTCGTCCGCTCACTTGGCTAGTCTTACGGCAATTTCGTACTTCAAATGAAATGTGTCCCCTTTTGTTGTTCTCCTGCTTTCCCCTTCTTTATTTTTCTTTTTCATTTTCTTATCATTTATTTTAAATCCATTTATGCAAAGTCATTTGTGTAACAAAAAAAGAGAAACAAAAGCAAACGGGAAGCTCGCCATTTTAATCATATTTTAATGGACAATGGAATGTCCTACAGGAGAAAGCGATTTAGACAGTAAAAAGAAAATAGGAGAAATGGACAATGTTCATAGTGTGATGCGAATTATCCACTATATTTTTCATCTTGTATTTTTCGTTTCTCTACTTTTTATCCTATTTCCTAAAAAATGTCAGGCGGGAGTAAAATGACAAAAAATGAAAATAAAATGCAATATCGCTCCAATTGCAGTCTCGTCGGACCTCTCTCAGCTGCATGGTATATGTGTCGTGTGTACTTGCATGTATAAGGGTGGACATACAACTGACTGGCATCCCTTTTCTGGTTGCAGTCAAGCGTGTGTCCATGCAATTGCGTCAGGGTTATAACATGTGTAGTTGCATGTCTAAGTAGGCGGCATGTAATTGACCAACCCCACCTAGTTGTAGTCGCGCTACGAACTATGCAATTGCAGCCGGATTACAACACTTGTTGTTGTATGGTATGTGCGACGTGGCGTAGTTGCATGTTTATTGATGGACATGCAACTACTAGATGTCCCTACACACTGGTGGAGCTACAACCAGGCTAAATGGGCCATGGCCCGTCCAGCTCATGGCCAAAACTGTGAAGAGTAGAAAATAACTTGGGCCTTTTGTGATAAAAGAAATGGGTTTCCTTCAGCTTGACCCATGTTGGCTCGCCCAACTAGTTTTCTGTAGCTCCGCCACTGTCACTACTCTCAGTTGTATCACATGTGTGCCCTTGCAGTTGGAGTCGCGTTACAACACTTGCTATTGCATCTCGAGTAGTGGACGTATTGCTGGCCAACATCCATCCCCGTAGTTGCAGACCTATTGTGGACTGTCGAGTTGCAATTGCACTTGAGGTTGCATGTCTAGGGGTGGACATGCAACTAAAGGGCATCCCTCCTCATAGTTACAGTCACTTTGTAGGTTGTGCGACTGCATTCAGATTAAAACACTTGTAGTTGCATGTCTAGGGGTGGACTTGCAACTGATCGGTGGTCCTCCCCGTAGTTGCAATCACGTTGTGGGCCATGAAGTTACAGTCAGATTACAGTACGTGTAGTTACATGTCTAAGGATTGATAAGTAACTACAAAAAAGACCATGTGGACAAAAACACATTTCTTCAACGAGGAAAGAATGGTGTTCGTATGTTTTTCTCGTGTGGTGGAACAACCAAAAATAACAAAAAAAAGGAGGGGTAGGTAAAATAGGGAAATACTGTGTGCAACCATAATTGCGCCTGCAACTGAGATTGTGCGTGGGGGCAGGGTAGACACCCGTAGCACCCTGGGATTGATTGACACTATGCAAATATGGCAATTGCAGTAGCCTCCGCATAATAACGATCCTAAGATGCTAAAGATTATCACAATGTGCCCATCATGTGAAACATCAGTCGGTATCACAACACAGATAAAAAAAATAGTCCGCAGTAACAACATATACAAGTCTTGCAATGAAGGTATACAATAAAGTTCTTTCTACCAAGATACAACTCATACAACAAAAGTGAATAAATCTGGATTTGGGCTTGCCTTGGTGCGAAGACACTAAGTTGCCCCCGCTGGTGACGCATTAGTTAGACTACATCTCCTGATTAGCTGGCCTGACCCATTTGTGAACAGTGACTGCATTGTGTTTATTAAATAAATTGGTAGGGGTCCTACTTAAAATAGGTTTCGGGGCTTAAAATTAATTCAGCCTCAAAGGACTTACTCCAAGCCTCACAAAAAAATTCAACATTCTTGGGCATCCATTTATATTTTATATGTAATTAAATCCATAATAACATTATTAGGGTTTAATCCAAAAATAAAAAGAAAGTCATGTTAATCACTAAACAGTTGATAGGGCCTACATAATAAATAAGAGGCCATTGCCAAAAAAAATTAAGGTTTAGAAAGAGCATTAGGACAATTGGCATAATCTAAGGTTTTAGTTTTTTAATAAAAATATAAGAGTCAATTAAATATTCATTTCATTGAATGCAATATGATGCTAATGCAAGGTTTATGAGATGAGTTTTTTCTGTGTGAATAGGTTTATGAGATGAGCTTGGTACAATGATGATGCAAAAAGGAAACAAAAAATCAAGTACTAATTTAGGATAAACTACCAGATTGTTAGACAAATGATAGCATAGCTGCAAAGTAGAGGCCAAACGAAGGAAGTTATGATCGGGTGCGGCAAAGATGATGTGTCGGCTTAGTCTTGCGAAGATGCTTATAGAGGTAGGGTGTGCGTGTGTGCGTTCATAGGAGTAAGTGTATGTGGGTATGTATGAGCGTCTAAGTTTGTACTGTATTAAGAAAAATATCAAAACATACAAAAAAGCGAGCATGTTCCTCTAGTTATTTTTTTAATCATAAGTTCCTCTAGTTATTCCTAAACAATATCGAGCCGCATTTCACCAAGAGCTCTTTTCTTCATTATGACCCCAATAAATCCCGATTTTTGGATTTTAAGCATGTCATTCCGAATGTTTTTTCATGGCAAGTCTAGTTGATGCGAGGTGGCAACTTCAGTTGTTAAAACATGTTTGTCAACCTCACGTGAACTAATGTTGCCATAAAAACATTTAGAATTTCTAAACAGTATTGAGCCGCATTTCACCAAGAGCTCTTTTCTTCATTATAAAAAAGACCCCAATAAATCCCGATTTTCGGATTTTAAACATGTAATTCCGAATGTTTTTTCATGACAAGTTTAGTTGATGCGAGGTGACAACTTTAGTTGTTAAAATATGTTTGTCAACCTCGCGTGAATTAATGTTGTCATAAAAACATTTAGATTGCCATGCTTAAATCCGAACGTTCGGGATTTATCATTTTCGTGTAAAAAGGAGGGTTTACACCGACAGCCAGCAGGTTACTTAGCCAGCAGGTTACTTATTCTTGCTATGCCATCGAGCACTGTCTAGTGTCCACCACAGTTCGTTCACTTGTAATTAGCACTAGCCGCCTTCACAGCGCCGTCATTCTTGACGCTGAACTCCACGAACCTGTCCACCTCAGGCATGGCGTCCGCCACCGCCGGGTGGGCGCAGAACCGATCCGCCCAGGCGGCCAGCTTAGGAACCTTGGCCGCGTCGAGCAGCCTGATTTCAGCGATCCTCTCTACCGCCCTGATCCATCCGAGGTGCGACCCCAGAGCAATGTCCAGGTAACCCACGCCGTCGCCGCCGAAGTAATCCTTCCCTTGGCTGCAGTCGGCGAAGGCCACCTCCAGGTGCTGCAGAGCGGCGCACACCTGAGCCGCCGCTTCGTCCTTGTCTCCGTCCAGCCTTCCCCTCAGGACGCGGATCGCCGTAGGGAACTACGCATCCATTGAACAGGGAGCACACGTTTGTTTAGGGGAAAGCTTTGTAATCTCATACTATCATTTTGTTGCTGAGAACTGAGAAGTTCAAAGCGAAAATCAGAACTGGATTGCCTTGTCTTTTTACCTTGTCGTCGACGTACTGGGCCCAGAACCGCTCGGCCGCCCGGGCGTAGGGATCGGACGGGAGGAGCGCCGGGGCTTGGGAGGCCCAGGCCTCGTCGACATACTGGACGATGATGAGGGACTCGGAGACGGGCCTGCCGTGGTGCAGGAGCACGGGGATCTTCTTGTGCACGGGGTTGGAGGCGAGCAGCAGCTCGCTCTTGTTGCCCACGGCCTCCTCCACGAGCTCGTGGTCCACGCCCTTGAGCCCAAGAGCTATCAGCACCCGGATCACGAACGGGCTCGGCCACCTGCCCAGCACGCGCACCGACGCGTCTCTCCGACGACATGTTTTGTCGATTTTTTCAGATCGTGTGGTGTTTCTCCAGTGAGGACTGAGCTGAGGCGGTATGTCTATATGAAGTGAATTGAAGCATCGGCCACTACGGCTTCGACGTCGTCGCGTGCGTCATGGTTTGAAGCCGTGCGTCGCTCGACTTGTGTACCAGTGAGCTAGACGCACGTTTCTTGATGACTTGATGCGAGCCCTTTCGTCACAGGAGCGAGCGTGTATCGGATTTTCTGTGGTCAGGTAACCTTCTCGAGACCATGTTTTTTCAAAAAGGGGGATTCGCCCCAGCCTCTGCATCAGAACGATGCATACGGCCAATATTATTAATAAACAAAAGGTCCAGCATAAGTCTCCAAGTCTCGAACAAAGAACAAAACAAAGGCTCACGAAGAGCTAATCAGTAGTAGAAAAGCCACAACCGACTGACATGAAAAGGTAGGAGCACTACATGCCTGCCCTATTACATAACCGCCATTCAAACCGGTTGAAAATATCCCGTGCTACCATCTCCCATTGGGTAGACGCAGTAACCAAACGCTCCCTGGCCTTCGTTGGAGTGAGTAGCGACCATATACGAATCAACACAGTGGCCCTGAAGATAACCTGCAAAAGGTGAATATTTGTTATTCTGTTAAAGACCAGATCATTTCTACAGTTTCAGATTGCCCATAATAAAGCACATACACCTACACGAATATGTCTCATTGTATCTGAATCTATCCCATCAAGCCACGCCCCATATAACGCGTTGATAGAGTACGGTGGTAATGTTAAAATTATGTGAACCGACCGCCACATAATTTTTGCCAGCGGACAATCAAAAAAGAGGTGTTTGATTGGTTCGTGTTGGTCGCAAAAGCTACATCTCGTAGATCATGTCCAATTGCGTTTTGCCAAATTATCCTTAGTCAAAATAACTTGCTTATGCACAAACCACATAAACACTTTGATTTTCAAAGTTACTTTAACTTTCCAAGCATGTTTCGAGCTAGGAATCACGCTAGAGTTAATAACATCCAAATACATGGATTTAATCAAGAACTCTCCGTTCTTAGTTAGTTTCCAGCACAACTGATCTGGCTGTTGAGACAACTGAATATCCATCAATCTTCTTACAAGATGGAGCCAGGTTTCCCAACGGTTTCCCACTAGCGTCCTCCGAAATTGAATATTGAGCGGGGTGGAGTGCAGAACTATTGCAACGTAAGCATCTCTACGCTGAACAATATTATACAAAGAAGGATTTTGGAGTGCGAGGGGCGTCTCCCCTAGCCATGTATCCTCCCAGAACCTTGTAGCGGTAGCGGCTCCAACTATGAACCTTGTCCTATTGAAAAAGAGTGATTTAACTTTCACCAATCCTTTCCAAAATGGTGAATCAGTCGCCCTCACTGTCACCTGGGACAAGGTTCTAGAGTGAAGATACTTGTTACACAAGATCTGAGCCCAAGTGGCCTCCGTCTCGACAGAAAGCTTAAACAACCACTTGCTAAGAAGACATTTGTTCTTCACTTCCAGATTCTCAATACCTAGTCTCCCTTGGTCTTTTGGCCTACAGATAATATCCCATTTAGCAAGTCTGTATTTTCGCTTAAGTTCATCACTCTGCCAGAAGAAGCGTGATCGATAGAAATCTAGCCTCTTCCAGACTCCAACCGGTATCTCGAAAAAGGAGAGAAGAAACATGGACATACTCGTGAGGACCGAATTAATGAGAATTAATCGTCCTCCGTATGACATGAGCTTGCCTTTCTAGCAGCTCAGTTTCTTCTCAAAACGGTCCTTAATGCACTTCCATTCTCTGTTGGTCAGCTTACGATGATGAATTGGTATACCTAAATACGTGAACGGTAAAGCCCCCAATTCACACCCGAACAATTGTTTGTACGCTTCTTGGTCATCAGTAGCTCTTCCGAAACAGAACAATTTGCTCTTGTGGAAGTTAATTTTTAACCCGGTCAATTGTTCGAATAAGCATAACACGAGCTTCATGTTTCGCGCTTTTGCCAAGTCATGCTCCATGAATATGATAGTATCATTAGCATACTGAAGAATGGATACACCTCCATCAACTAAGTGCGGGACGAAGCCGCCTACCTGACCCACATCCTTAGCCCGTCCTATGAGAATAGTCAACATATCAACCACTATGTTGAAGAGGATAGGTGACATCGGATCCCCTTGCCTTAGCCCTTTGTGTGTTTGGAAGTAGTGACCTATGTCATCGTTCACTTTAATCCAGACACTCCCTTTTTGCGTGAAAGAGTCTACCTGATGTCTCTAGGCCTGATCAAAACCTTTCATACGCAATGCCTATTGAAGGACGGGCCATTTGACCTTATCGTATGCTTTCTCAAAGTCCACTTTGAAAACAACTCCGTCTAGCTTTTTTGAGTGGATTTCATGGAGCGTTTCATGCAGGACGACAACCCCTTCTAGGATGTTTCTGTCCGGCATAAAAGCGGTTTGGGACGGTTGCACCATAGAGTGCGCAATTTGCGTAAGCCTATTAGTCCCGACCTTGGTGAAAATTTTGAAACTAACATTAAGAAGGCAGATAGGCCTGAACTGCTCAATACGAACGGCCTCCTTTTTCTTAGGAAGTAAAGTTATCGTTCCAAAATTTAGTTGAAACAATTGAAGTTGTCCAGAGAATAGATCATGGAACATCGGAAGCAAGTCCCCCTTGATAATGTGCCAACATTTTTTTATAAAACTCCGCCGGAAAACCATCTGGCCCTGGAGATTTATTGTTCTTCATTTGTGAAATGGCCTCAAACACATCTTTCTCCGAAAAAGGGGCTGTCAAAATCTCATTGTCGTCGCAAGTTGAGGGACATCCTCA
This sequence comes from Triticum dicoccoides, assembly GCF_002162155.2. NCBI lineage: Eukaryota > Viridiplantae > Streptophyta > Magnoliopsida > Poales > Poaceae > Triticum > Triticum dicoccoides. The sequence goes on along the minus strand of NC_041381.1, from coordinate 369,108,894 downwards.
ACCCTGGACTCATCTAAGGACATGAAGTTATCCTCCGGAGGCCTAAACAATTTCTTATAGTAATTGGTTATATAAACTTTCAGATTTTCTTATCCTACAATCGTCCCCTCGTCCTGCTCTAACTGGAATATCCTCTTCTTGCGGTGCTTGTCATTTGCAATCATATGAAAGAACTGAGTGTTATCATCCCCTTGGACGATTTTGCGAACCTTAGCTTGCAAAGCCCACTTCAATTCCTCCTCTCGAAGAAGTTCTTTCAGTCTCAACTTCGCCTCCATATTAGTTTCCAGCTCTCTGGTATCTAAAATAGTGGATTCAGCTTTTAAGTCTAGGGCTTGAATAAATAAAAGGAGCCTTTCCTTCTCAGCCTTATAAATCCCATGCGTATGCTTAGGCCATCCATGAAGGAATCTTCGCAGATGCCTAATCTTACACTGCCATTTTTTGACAGGTGACCTTCCTCCTGAATCTTTAACCCATTCTCTAGCAATCAAATCGAGGAACCCTTCTCTATCAAACCACGCTAATTCGAAAGAGAAGGTGTTCTTATTTCCCACATGGGTGGGAACGCCAGAGTCTACAAGCAATAGGGTGTGATCCGAGATAGCTCGCGATAGTGCCTCAACTATTACGAGGGGGAACTTCTGTTCCCATTCGACGCTAGCTAGGACACAGTCCAGCTTCTCAAACGTCGGGTTTGGTAACGAATTAGCACATGTGAATTTCCTACCGGACAGTTCTACCTCTCTAAGATCCAAGCTTTCTATTATGGTATTGAACATAAACGACCATCTGCTGTCAAAATTCTCTTTATTCTTTTCCTCCCTTCTTCGAATAATGTTGAAATCGCCCCCAACGAGGATTGGGAGCTGCTCGCTACCGCAAATACGGACAAGATCGGCCAAAAAATCTGGTTTGAGTTCTGGCTGTGTGGCACCATATACCGCCACCAATGCCCAATCAAACCCATCGGCCTTTGATTTGACTCAAAACTTTACCGCAAAATCTCCCATGACCACCCTTCGAACTTTCAACGAGTCACACTTAACCCCTAGTAAGACCCCACCGGATCTTCCTCTTGGAGGTAGGCGGTGCCAGTCGAAGTCGACACCCCCCAATAAAGAGCTAAGGAACGGGGTAAAATTGTTCCTTCTAGTTTTGGAAAGGGCAATAAAATCCAACTGGTGTTTAATAGATGCTTCCACTAGAAACCTTCTTTTAGCCAAGTCTTTAAGACCTCTGCTATTCCAAAAAATTCCTCTCATATTTCATCATGAAATTTTTCAGAGGTACGGATCCTAGCACTTCTACGCACAACCGAAACTGGGTAAACCTTCCGTTTCCACTTCTGCTTAGGCTTATTTTGATCCTCCCGCCGGTCTTCACAACCGGGCTCTGAGGAGATAACCTCTGGACCATCTACATGGATCGAGGCCTTAGGGGAACCGAAACCCTCATCATCCTATGTCTCAGGAAGTGTAGGGTCAAGATCCACACAAAAACTATCAAGAGCCCTGACTCCCAACACATCTATGTCAGAATCATTCATGGGCTTAACAGCTGCTATGTTACGTATCATTTCCAAAGCCCGCTCCGCTTCGAGATCGAGAACATCATTAACTGATTTAGTGATTTCACTATCATTACTACCTAGTGAAACCCCTAGTTGATTTGCATTGTGAACAATCTCATCATTGGAAAAAAGTAAAATCAAATTTGACTTATTGACAGACATACCAGTAGTGACCTCAACATCATGCAGCTTGGCCGCCCGCATAGCGCACCTCAACTACATGTCATCAACGTCCGGCTGCTCCCGGAGACGACTGCTGATCCGCCGCCCCTCAGAAACAGGATCTGGGATCCCTCCAAAGGTTATGACCTCCTCCGCGTGGCCCTGTTTGGGGTGGGGCCTCCTATTCGACCTCCAATGGAGCTCGACTGACCTGGAGCAGCCAAGAGATCACCAAGAGTCCTCGAAAATTCCCACGGCATCACCACGGGAGCCCCACCCAGCACGGGCGTAGCAAGCGAACCCGCTAGAGCGGGGCGACACTATGAGCGGGGCTCCTGGTCGCCAGCTCCACCCGACCCTCCCACCAGGGCAGGCATCGTCGGAGATGGAGCCATAGGTTGCATCAGATGACGCCTCGCCCGGGGAGTAGAAAGGGGGGCGGAGGCCTCCTGCCCGCACGCCCCTCCGAGGTTAGCCGGTCCCCCTTGGGAAACCATGGCCGAAGAGCTTGCCCTTGGCACAGGTGAAGACGTCGAGTCGGAGAGCCGGGCCACCTGCCCGCCACCTCCCGCCACATCGGCCTCCACCTGTAGTCTATGCAATGGAGATGAAGAGGGAGCAATGGAGGCCTCCTGCCCCTATGCTCCCCTTGTCCATCAAGTGAAGGAAATATGCCCTAGAGGCAATAATAAAGTTATTATTTATTTCCTTATTTCATGATAAATGTTTATTATTCATGCTAGAATTGTATTAACCGGAGACATGATACATGTGTGAATACATAGACAAACATATAGTCACTAGTATGCCTCTACTTGACTAGCTCATTAATCAAAGATGGTTATGTTTCCTAACCATAGACATGTGTTGTCATTTGATTAATGGGATCACATCATTAGAAGAATGATGTGATTGACATGACCCATTCTGTTAGCCTAGCACTTGATCGTTTAGTATATTGCTATTGCTTTCTTCATGACTTATACATGTTCCTGTAACTATGAGAAATATGCAACTCCCGTTTACCGGAGGAACACTTTGGGTACTACCAAACGTCACAACGTAACTGGGTGATTATAAAGGAGTACTACAGGTGTCTCCGAAGGTGCATGTTGAGTTGGCGTATTTCGAGATTAGGTTTTGTCACTCTGATTGTCGGAGAGGTATCTCTGGGCCCTCTCGGTAATGCACATCTTTATAACCCTTGCAAGCAATGTGACCAAATGAGTTGGTTACGGAATGATGCATTACGGAACGAGTAAAGAGACTTGCCGGTAACGAGATTGAACTAGGTATTGGATACCGACGATCAAATCTCGGGCAAGTAACATACCGATGACAAAGGGAACAACGTATGTTGTTATGCGGTTTGACCGATAAAGATCTTTGTAGAATATGTAGGAACCAATATGGGCATCCAGGTTCCGCTATTGGTTATTGACCAAGAATAGTTCTAGGTCATGTCTACATAGTTCTCGAACCCGTAGGGTCCGCACGCTTAAGGTTTCGATGATAGTTATATTATGAGTTTATGAGTTTTGATGTACCGAAGGAGTTCGAAGTCCCGGATGAGATCGGGGACATGACGAGGAGTCTCGAAATGGTCGAGACATAAAGATCGATATATTGGACGACTATATTCGGAGTTCGGAAAGGTTCCGAGTGATTCGGGTATTTTTCGGAGTACCGGAGAGTTACGGGAATTCGCCGGGGAGTATATGAGCCTTATTGGGTCATACGGGAATAGAGGAGAGAGGCCGAAAGGAAGGAGGCGCGCAGCCCCCCTCTGGTCCGAATTGGACAAGGGGTGCGGGCCCCCTTTCCTTCCTCCTCTCCCCCTCTTTCCCCCCTTCTCCTACTCCAACAAGGAAGGAAGGAGTCCTACTCCCGGTGGGAGTAGGACTCCCCTTGGCGCGCCCCTCCTAGGCCGGCGGCCCCCTCCCCCCTTGCTCCTTTATATACGGGGGCAGGAGGGCACCTCTAGGAATAACAACACAAGTTAATCTACGGATCGTTCCTTAGCCGTGTGCGGTGCCCCCCTCCACCATATTCCACCTCGGTCATATCGTCGTGGAGTTTAGGCGAAGCCCTGCGCCGGTAGAACATCATCATCGTCACCACGCCGTCGTGCTGACGGAACTCATCCCCGAAGCTTTGCTGGATCGGAGCCCGGGCATCGTCATCGAGCTGAACGTGTGCTGAACTCGGAGGTGTCGTACGTTCGGTACTTGGATCGATCGGATCGTGAAGACGTACGACTACATCAACCGCGTTGTCATAACGCTTCCACTTACGGTCTACGAGGGTACGTGGACAACACTCTCCCCTCTCGTTGCTATGCCATCACCATGATCTTGCGTGTACGTAGGAAATTTTTGAAATTACTACGTTGCCCAACAGTGGCATCCGAGCCTAGGTTTTATGCGTTGATGTTATATGCACGAGTAGAACACAAGTGAGTTGTGAGCGATACAAGTCATACTGCTTACCAGCATGTCATACTTTGGTTCGGTGGTATTGTGAGATGAAACGGCCCGGACCAACATTACGCGTACGCTTACGCGAGACTGGTTTCACCGTTGCGAGCACTCGTGCTTAAAGGTGGCTGGCGGGTGTCTATCTCTCTCACTTTAGCTGAATCGAGTGTGGCTACGCCCGGTCCTTGCGAAGGTTAAAACAACACCAACTTGACAAACTATCGTTGTGGTTTTTTTTATGCGTAGGTAAGAACGGTTCTTGCTAAAGCCCGTAGCAGCCACGTAAAATTTGCAACAACAAAGTAGAGGACGTCTAACTTGTTTTTGCAGGGCATGTTGTGATGTGATATGGTCAAGACGTGATGCTATATTTTATTGTATGAGATGATCATGTTTTGTAACCGAAGTTATCGGCAACTGGCAGGAGCCATATGGTTGTCGCTTTATTGTATGAAATGCAAACGCCCTGTAATTGCTTTACTTTATCTCTAAGCGGTAGCGATAGTCGTAGAAGCAATAGATGGCGTAACGACAACGATGCTATGATGGAGATCAAGGTGTCGCGCCGGTGACGATGGTGATCACGACGGTGCTTCGAAGATGGAGATCACAAGCACAAGATGATGATGGCCATATCATATCACTTATATTGATTGCATGTGATGTTTATCCTTTATGCATCTTATCTTGCTTTGATCGACGATAGCATTTTAAGATGATCTCTCACTAATAATCAAGAAGTGTTCTCCCTGAGTATGCACCGTTGCGAAAGTTCTTCGTGCGGAGACACCACGTGATGATCGGGTGTGATAGGCTCTACGTTCAAATACAACGGGTGCAAAATAGTTGCACACGCGGAATACTCAGGTCATACTTGACGAGCCTAGCATATACAGATATGGCCTCGGAACACGGAGACCGAAAGGTCGAATGTGAATCATATAGTAGATATGATCAACATAGTGATGTTCACCATTGAAACTACTCCATCTCACATGATGATCGGACATGGTTTAGTTGATTTGGATCACGTGATCACTTAGATGACTAGAGAGATGTCTGTCTAAGTGGGAGTTCTTAAGTAATATGATTAATTGAACTTAAATTTATCATGAACTTAGTCCTGGTAGTATTTTGCAAATTATGTTGTAGATCAATAGCTGTATTTTGCAAATTATGTTGTAGATCAATAGCTTGCGCTGTTGCTTTCATATGTTTATTTTGATATGTTCCTAGAGAAAATTATGTTGAAAAATGTTAGTAGCAATGATGCGGATTGGATCCGTGATTTGAGGTTTATCCTCATTGCTGCACAGAAGAATTATGTCCTTGATGCACCGCTAGGTGACAGACCTATTGCAGGAGCAAATGCAGACGTTATGAACGTTTGGCTAGCTCAATATGATGACTACTTGATAGTTTTGTGCACCATGCTTTATGGCTTAGAATCGGGACTTCAAAGACATTTTGAACATCATGGACCATATGAGATGTTCCAGGAGTTGAAGTTAATATTTCAAGCAAATACCCGAGTTGAGAGATATGAAGTCTCCAACAAGTTCTATAGCTAAAAGATGGAGGAGAATCGCTCAACTAGTGAGCATGTGCTCAGATTGTCTGGGTACTACATTCGCTTGAATCAAGTGGGAGTTAATCTTCCAAATAAGATAGTGATTGACAGAATTCTCTAGTCACCACCACCAAGTTAGTAGAACTTCGTGATGAACTATAATGCAAGGGATGACGAAAACGATTCCCGAGCTCTTCGTGATGCTGAAATCGACGAAGGTAGAAATCAAGAAAGAGCATCAAGTGTTGATGATTGACAAGACCACTAGTTTCCAGAAAAGGGCAAAGGGAAAGAAAGGGAACTTCAAGCAGAATGGCAAGCAAGTTGTCACTCCCGCGAAGAAGCCCACAGCTGGACCAAAGCCTGAAACTGAGTGCTTACACTGCAAAGGAAATGGTCACTGGAAGCGGAAATGCCCTAAATATTTGGTGGATAAGAAGGATGGCAAAGTGAACAAAGGTATATTTGATATACAGGTGTTTGATGTGTGCCTTACTAGTGTTTATAGTAGCCCCTGAGTATTTTGATACTTGTTCGGTTGCTAAGATTAGTAACTCGAAACAGGAGTTACATAATAAACAGAGACTAGTTGAGGGTGAAGTGACGATGTGTATTGGAAGTGGTTCCAATCATCGCACACTCCCTATACCTTCGGGATTAGTGTTAAACCTAAATAAATGTTATTTGGCATTTGCGTCGAACATGAATATGATTTGATCATGTTTATTGCGATACGATTATTCATTTAAAGTCAAAGAATAATTGTTGTTCTGTTTACATGAATAAAACCTTCAATGGTCATACACCCAATGAAAATATTTTGTTGGATCTCGATCGTAATGATACACATATTCATAATATTGATGCCAAAAGATGCAAAGTTAATAATGATAGTGCAACTTGTTTGTGGCACTGCCGTTTGGGTCATATCGTTGTAAAGCGCATGAAGAAACTCCATAAAGATGGATTTTTGGAATCACTTGGTTATGAATCATTTGATGCTTGCGAACCGTGCCTTTTGGGCAAGATGACTAAAACTCCGTTCTCCGGAACAATGGAACAAGCTACTGACTTATTGAAAATAATACATACCGATGTATGCGATCCAATGAGTGTTGATGCTCGTGGCAAGTATCGTTATTTTCTGACCTTCACAAGATGATTTGAGCAGATATGGGTATATCTACTTGATGAAACATAAGTCTGAAATAGTTGAAAGGTTCAAAGAATTTCAGAGTGAAGTGGAAAAATCATCATAACAAGAAAATAAAGTTTCTGCGATCTGATCGCGGAGACGAATATTTAAGTTACGAGTTTGGTCTTCAATTAAAACAATGTGGACTAGTTTCACAGCTCACGCCACCTGGAACACCACAACGTTATGGTGTGTCCGAACGTCGTAATCGTACTTTACTAGATATGGTGCAATCTATGATGTCTCTTATCAGTTTACCACTATCGTTTTGGGGTTATGCATTAGAGACAGTTGCATTCACTTTAAATAGGGCACCATCGAAGTCCGTCGAGACGACGCCTTATGAACTGTGGTTTGGCAAGAAACCAAAGTTGTCGTTTCTTAAATTTTGGGGCTGCGATGCTTATGTGAAAAAGTTTCAACCTGATAAGCTCGAACCCAAATCGGAGAAGTGCGTCTTCATAGAATATCCAAAGGTAACTATTGGGTACACCTTCTATCACAGATCCGAAGGCAAGTTATTCATTGCTAAAATGGATCCTTTCTAGAGAAGAAGTTTCTCTCGAAAGAAGTGAGTGGGAGGAAAGTAGAACTTGATGAGGTAACTGTACCTGCTCCTTTGAAAGTAGTTCATCACAGAAATCTGTTCCCGTGACTACTACATCAATTAGTGAGGAAGTTAATGATGATGATCATGAAACTTCAGATTAAGTTACTACAGAACCTCGTAGGTCTTACAGAGTAAGATCCGCACCAGAGTGGTACGGTAATCCTGTTCTGGAAGTTATGTTACTAGACCATGACGAACCTACGAACTATGAAGAAGCGATGGTGAGCCCAGATTCCGCAAAATGGCTTGAGGCCATGAGATCTGAGATAAGATCCATGTATGAAAACAAAGTATGGACTTTGATTGACTTGCCCAATGATCAGCGAGACATTGAGATTAAATGGATCTTCAAGAGGAAGACGGACGCTGATAGTGTTACTATCTACAAAGCTAGAATTGTCGCAAAAGGTTTTCGACAAGTTCAAGGTGTTGACTAAGATGAGAGTTTTTCACTCGTATCTATGCTTAAGTCTGTCTGAATCATGTAAGCAATTGCCGCATTTTATGAAATCTGGCAAATGGATAAACAAAACTGCATTCCTTAATGGTTTTCTTAAAGAAGAGTTGTATATGATGCAACCAGAAGGTTTTGTCAATCCTAAAGGTGCTAAAAAATTGTGCAAGCTCCAGCGATCCATCTATGGACTGGTGCAAGCATCTCGGAGTTGGAATATATGCTTTGATGAGTTGATCAAAGCATATGGTTTTATACAGACTTTTGAAGAAGTCTGTATTTACAAGAAAGTGAGTGGGAGCTCTGTAGCATTTCTAATATTATATGTGGATGAAATATTGTTAACTGGAAATGATATGGAAATTCTGGATAGCATGAAACGATACTTGAATAAGAGTTTTTCAAAGCAAGACCTCGGTGAAGCTGCTTACACATTGAGCATCAAGATCTATATAGATAGATCAAGACGCTTGATAAGATTTTTCAATGAGTACATACCTTGATAAATTTTTGAAATAGTTCAAAATGGAACAGTCAAAGGAGTTCTTGCCTGTGTTACAAGGTGTGAAGTTGAGTAAGACTCAAGACCCGACCATTGCAGAAAATAGAAAGAGAATGAAAAATCATTCCCTATGCCTCAGTCATAGGTTCTATAAAGTATGCTATGATGTGAACCAGACCTATTGTATACCTTGCTCTGTGTTTGGCAAAGGAATACAATTTTGATCTAATAAGTAGATCACTGGACATGGGTCAAGAATATCCTTAGTGAGGACTAAGGAGATGTTTCTCGATTATGGAGGTGATAAAAGAGCCCGTCGTAAAAGTTACAACGATACAAGCTTTTACACCAATCCAGATGACTCTAAGTCTCAATCTGGATACATATTGAAAGTGGGAGAAATTAGCTAGAGTAGCTCCGTGCAGAGCATTGTGGACATAGAATATTTGCGAAATACATACGGCTCTGAATATGACAGACCCGTTGACTAAGCTTCTCTCACGAGCAAAACATGATCATACCTTAGTACTCTTTTGGGTGTTAATCACATAGCGATGTGAACTAGATTATTGACTCTAGTAAACCCTTTGGGTGTTGATCACATGATGATGTGAACTATAGGTATTAATCACATGCAGATGTGAATATTGGTGTTAAATCACATAGCGATGTGAACTAGATTATTGACTCTAGTGCAAGTGGGAGACTGAAGGAAATATGCCCTAGAGGCAATAATAAAGTTATTATTTATTTCCTTATTTCATGATAAATGTTTATTATTCATGCTAGAATTGTATTAACCGGAGACATGATACATGTGTGAATACATAGACAAACATATAGTCACTAGTATGCCTCTACTTGACTAGCTCATTAATCAAAGATGGTTATGTTTCCTAACCATAGACATGTGTTGTCATTTGATTAATGGGATCACATCATTAGAAGAATGATGTGATTGACATGACCCATTCCGTTAGCCTAGCACTTGATCGTTTAGTATATTGCTATTGCTTTCTTCATGACTTATACATGTTCCTGTAACTATGAGAAATATGCAACTCCCGTTTACCGGAGGAACACTTTGGGTACTACCAAACATCACAACGTAACTGGGTGATTATAAAGGAGTACTACAGGTGTCTCCGAAGGTACATGTTGAGTTGGCGTATTTCAAGATTAGGTTTTGTCACTCCGATTGTCGGAGAGGTATCTCTGGGCCCTCTCGGTAATGCACATCTTTATAAGCCTTGCAAGCAATGTGACCAAATGAGTTGGTTACAGAATGATGCATTATGGAACGAGTAAAGAGACTTGCCGGTAACGAGATTGAACTAGGTATTGGATACCGACGATCAAATCTCGGGCAAGTAACATACCGATGACAAAGGGAACAACGTATGTTGTTATGCGGTTTGACCGATAAAGATCTTCGTAGAATATGTAGGAACCAATATGGGCATCCAGGTTCCGCTATTGGTTATTGACTGAGAATAGTTCTAGGTCAAGTCTACATAGTTCTCGAACCCGTAGGGTCCGCACGCTTAAGGTTTCGATGATAGTTATATTATGAGTTTATGAGTTTTGATGTACCGAAGGAGTTCGGAGTCCCGGATGAGATCGGGGACATGACGAGGAGTCTCGAAATGGTCGAGACATAAAGATCGATATATTGGACGACTATATTCGGAGTTCGGAAAGGTTCCGAGTGATTCGGGTATTTTTCGGAGTACCGGAGAGTTACGGGAATTCGCCGGGGAGTATATGGGCCTTATTGGGCCATACGGGAATAGAGGAGAGAGGCCGAAAGGAAGGAGGCGCGCAGCCCCCTTTGGTCCGAATTGGACAAGGGGTGCGGGCCCCCTTTCCTTCCTCCTCTCCCCCTCTTTCCCCCCTTCTTCTACTCCAACAAGGAAGGAGGGAGTCCTACTCCCGGTGGGAGTAGGACTCCCCTTGGCGCGCCCCTCCTAGGCCGGCGGCCCCCTCCCCCCTTGCTCCTTTATATACGGGGGCAGGAGGGCACCTCTAGGAATAACAACACAAGTTGATCTACGGATCGTTCCTTAGCCGTGTGCGGTGCCCCCCTCCACCATATTCCACCTCGGTCATATCGTCGCGGAGTTTAGGCGAAGCCCTGCGCCGGTAGAACATCATCATCATCACCATGCCGTCGTGCTGACGGAACTCATCCCCGAAGCTTTGCTGGATCGGAGCCTGGGGATCGTCATCGAGCTGAACGTGTGCTGAACTCGGAGGTGCCGTACATTCGGTACTTGGATCGGTCGGATCGTGAAGACGTACGACTACATCAACCGCGTTGTCATAACGCTTCCGCTTACGGTCTACGAGGGTACGTGGACAACACTCTCCCCTCTCGTTGCTATGCCATCACCATGATCTTGCATGTACGTAGGAAATTTTTGAAATTACTACGTTGCCCAACATCAAGCACAATCAAAGTATGACACCCCGCAACCACCGGCGGAAGATGCTCTGATGGGTCATCCAAGTCAACGCGATCGCTCCAAAGACGAGGAGGCGCGGAGAAAGCCCCCAAGGATCCAAGCTGCAACATGCTTGTTGGAGCAGAACCTGGTGACTTCTCAGTAGCAGGCTCTCTAGCTTTGGACGAAATCGAAGGCCCCGTAGCCTTATCACCATTATTCTGTGCATTATCATCCTGGTTCCCGGGAGCACCTCCTCCCTCAGAAGTGTCGATGGGATTGTCCTCCTCAAAGTCCTGGAAGAGATTGGGATCCTCATACTCGACATCCAATTTATACAGGATGCCCTCATGAGTCCATGGTACCTGATACGTCTCCAACGTATCTACAATTTTTGATTGTTCCATGCTATTATATTACCCCTTTTGGATGTTTATGGGCTTTGTTTTACACATTTATATCATTTTTGGGAATAACCTACTAACCGGAGGCCCAACCCGTATTGCTGTTTTTTTGCCTATTTCAGTATTTGGAAGAAAAGGAATATCAAACGGAGTCCAAATGAAATGAAACCTTTGGGAGCGTGATTTTTGGAACGAATGTGATCTAGAGGACTTGGAGTGCAAGCCAAGAAGCAGCCGAGGCGGCCACGAGGGTGGAGGGCGCGCCCACCCCTATAGGGCGCGCCCCCTATCTTGTGGGCCCCTCGGGCGGCCACCGACCTACTTCTTCCTCCTATATATACCCACGTACCCCGAAAACATCCAAGGAGCCAACAAAAAACAATTTCCACCGTCGTAACCTTCTGTATCCGTGAGATCCCATCTTGGAGCCTTCGCCGGCGCTCCGCCGGAGGGGGAATCGACCATGGAGGGCTTCTACATCAACACCATAGCCCCTCTGATGAGTTGTGAGTAGTTTACCACAGACCTTCGAGTCCATAGTTATTAGCTAGATGGCTTCTTCTCTCTTTTTGGATCTCAATACCATGTTCTCCCCCTCTCTTGTGGAGATCTATTCGATGTAACTCTTTTTGCGGTGTGTTTGTCAAGATCCGATGAATTGTGGGTTTATGATCAAGTTTATATATGAGAAATATTTGAATCTCCTCTGAATTCTTTTATGTATGATTGAGCTATCTTTGCAAGTCTCTTCGAATTATCAGTTTGGTTTGGCCTACTAGATTGATCTTTCTTGCAATGGGAGAAGTGCTTAGCTTTGGATTCAATCTTGCGGTGTCCTTACCCAGTGACAATAGGGGTTGCAAGGCACGTATTGTATTGTTTCCATCGAGGATAAAAAGATGGGGTTTATATCATATTGCATGAGTTTATCCCTCTACATCATGTCATCTTTCTTAATGCGTTACTCTGTTCTTATGAACTTAATACTCTAGATGCATGCTGGATAGCGGTCGATGTGTAGTAGATGCAGGCAGGAGTCGGTCTACTTGTCACGGACGTGATGCCTATATACATGATCATGCCTAGATAATCTCATAATTATTCGCTTTTCTATCAATTGGTCAACAGTAATTTGTTCACCCACCGTAATACTTATGCTATCTTGAGAGAAGCCACTAGTGAAACCTATGGCCCCCGGGTCTATCTTTTATCATATAAGGTTTCAATCTACTTTTATTTGCATCTTTACTTTTCCTATCTATATTATAAAATACCAAAACTATATTTATCTTATCATACTATCTCTATCAGATCTCACTTTCGCAAGTGGCCGTGATGGGATTGACAACCCCTTTATTGCGTTGGTTGCGAGTTCTTTGTTTGTTTGTGTAGGTGTGTGGGACTTTTGAGGAGCCTCCTACTGGATTGATACCTTGGTTCTAAAAAACTGAGGGAAACTTCATCACCCTTTCCTCTTCAAGGAAAACCAACGCAAGCTCAAGACGTAGGAAGAAGGATTTCTGGCGCCATTGCCGGGGAGGTCTTCGCTCAAGTCAAGACATATCAAGTACCCATCACAAACTCATCTCCCTTGCATTTACATTATTTGCCATTTGCCTCTTGTTTTCCTCTCCCCCACTTCACCCTTGCCGTTTTATTCGCCCTTCTTCTGTTCGTCTTTTCGTTTACCTTAATGTCTTACTTGGCTCGTTTGCTCGTTTGGTTGGAATGGTTGTGTATGTATTGCTAAACAGAACCTAAGATCTATTGATCCTCATCCGCTTGCTAATCTTTTTAATAGATCCAATTATGATGAACCAATTGCTAGTGAGTTTTGTGCACTAGATTATCTTTATGAAGCTTTGCTTGAAATTCGTGAATCTGAAAATTATGATGAAGAAATTTATGAAGAGATTCACGATAACTCCTTGAATAAAAAGCATGATTGCAATGATTTTCCTATAAATTCTCTTGATGTCAATTGTGCTAATAATATGCAAAACCCTAAGCTTGGGGATGCTAGTTTTGCTATGTCTACTACTTGTTGCAATGATCATGATTGGGGTGATTCTTCTTATAAACTTGAAAATTTATTTAAGCCCCATGATGAATATAAGATTGATAATAGTGTTTGCAATAGTATTGAAAGTGGGTTTGAAAGAGTGTAGATCCCACATATTTGGAGTATGTTCAATCTTATGATATTTTTAATAAAAGTGGGTTTGGAGAGGTCATGACTTTAGTTAATGATAATCCCACTATTTTGGAAGAGTGTCAACTTTGCATGCATGAGGATCATGTTGAAAATATTTTATGTGATAGCTATTTTGTTGGCTTTGCTTATGATCCCATATGTAATTATTATGATAGGGGGAAATATGGTTGTAGAAATTTTCTTGTTACAAATTTACCTCTCGTTATGTTGAGATTGCTATTGTTTCTTTCCACTTCCTTGCATATGCTAGTTTTTGGTTGCTATGATAATTTGTTTGCTTATAAAATGCCTATGCATAGGAAGTATGTTATATTTAGATGTGTTTATCACGTGTTTTATGATGCTCTCTTTGTGCTTCAATTCTTGTCTTTCATGTGAGCATCATTAAAATTATCAATGCCTAGCTAAAAAGGCTTTAAAGAAAATCGCTTGTTGGGAGATAACCCAATATTTTTCCTTGCTGTTATTCAATAAATTTTGCTTCTACCTTCTGTTTAGATGTGTTTTTATGTTTTAGTTAGTGTTTGTTCCAAGTAGAACCTATAGGATAACCTACGGTGATAGTTAATTTGATTTTGCTGAAAAACAGAAACTTTGCGCGCACGAAATTAGTTTTGTTAAATCACAGAAACGTGATTTTGTGTTGATTATTTTTGCTGTAGATCAATAGATAAACTGTCCAGGACTTCCTATTTTTGTAGGATTTTTAGAGTTCCATAAGTTTGCGTTAGTTACAGATTGCTACAGACTATTCTATTTTTGACAGATTCTGCCTCGTGTGTTGTTTGCTTATTTTGATGCATCTATGGCTAGTATTAAGTGGTATGAACCATAGAGAACTTGGAATATAGTAGGTCTAACACCAATATAAATAAAGAATGAGTTCATTACAGTACCTTATGTGGTGGTTTTGTTTTCTTTCACTAACGGAGCTTATGAGATTTCCTGTTGAGTTTTGTGTTGTGAAGTTTTCAAGTTTTGGGTAAAGATTTGATGGACTATGGAATAAGGAGTGGCAAAAGCCTAATCTTGGGGATGCCCATGGAACCCCAAGATATTCAAGAGTAGCCAAAAGCCTAAGCTTGGGTATGCCCCTGGAAGGCATCCCCTCTTCCGTCTTCGTTCATTGGTAGCTTTACTTGGAGTTATATTTTTATTCGCCACATGATATGTGTTTTTCTTGGAGCGTCTTGTATGATATTAGTCTTTGCTTTTTAGTTTACCACAATCATCCTTGCTGTACACACCTTTTGGGAGTAGTCCACTTTATTAGAATTTGATAGAATACTCTATGTGCTTCACTTATATCTTTTGAGCTAGATAGTATTTGCTCTAGTGCTTCACTTATATCTTTTAGAGCACGGCGGTGGCTTAATTTTGAAGAAATTGTTGATCTCTCATGCTTCACTTATATTATTTTGAGAGTCTTTTAGAACAGCACGCTATTTGCTATGGTTATCAATTTGGTCCTATAATGATGAGCATCCAAGTTGGGTATAATAAAAATTATCATAGAAAGTGCATAAAACACTAGGATCAATTTGATGCTTGATAATTGTTTTGAGATATAGAAGTGGTAATGTTAGAGTCATGCTAGTGGGTAATTATGAAACTGATAAATACTTGTGTTGAAGTTGGCAAGTCCTGTAGCATGCACGTATGGTAAAAGTTGTGTGACAAATTTGTTGCATGAGGTGCCCTTTTAATTGTCTTCCTTATGAGTGGAGGTCGGGATCGCGCGATGGTTAACTCCTACCAACCCTTCCCCTAGGAGCATGCGTAGTAGTACTTTGCTTCGAGGGCAAGTAGAATTTTGCAATAAGTATGAGTTCTTTATGACTAATGTGAGTCCATGGATATACGCACACTCATCCTTCCACTTTGCTAGCCTCTATTATACCATGCAACTTTCGCCGGTATCATGCACCCATTATTTACCTTCCTCAAAACAGCCACCATACCTACCTATTTTGGCATTTCCATAGCCATTCCGAGATATATTGCCATGCAACTTTCCACCATTCCGTTTATTATGACACACTTCATCATTGTCATATTGCTCTTTGCATGATCATGTAGTTGATATCGTATTTGTGGCAAGGCCACCTTCATGATTTTCATACATGTCACTCTTGATTCATTGCATATCCCGGTACACCACCGAAGGCATTCATATAGAGTCATATCTTGTTCTAGTTTTGAGTTGTAATTCTTGAGTTATAAATCAATAAAAGTGTGATGATCTTCATTATTAGAGCATTGTCCTAGTGAGGAAAGGATGATGGAGACTATGATTCCCCTACAAGTCGGGATGAGACTTCGGAATTTACAAAAAAAAAGAGAAAGGCCAAAAAGAAAAAAAAAGGCCAAAGAAAAAAAAGAGAAGAAAAAAAAGGGGAAAAAAGAAGAAGAAAAAAATGAGAGAAAAAGAGAGAAGGGACAATGCTACTATCCTTTTTACCACACTTGTGCTTCAAGGTAGCACCATGATCTTCATGATAGAGAGTCTCCTATGTTGTCACTTTCATATACTAGTGGGAAATTTTCATTATAGAACTTGGCTTGTATATTCCAATGATGGCTTCCTCAAAATTCCATAGGTCTTCGTGAGCAAGCAAGTTGGATGCACACCCACTTAGTTTCTTTTGTTGAGCTTTCATATATTTATATCTCTAGTGCATCCGTTGCATGGCAATCCCTACTCACTCACATTGATATCTATTGATGAGCATCTCCATAGCCCGTTGATACGCCTAGTTGATGTGAGACTATCTTCTCCCTTTTTGTCCTCACAACCACCACCATATACCACCATAGTGCTATGTCCATGGCTTGTGCTCATGTATTGCATAAGAGTTGAAAAAGCTGAAGCGCGTTAAAAAGTAGGAACCAATTTCTTGGCTGAAACTGGGGTTGTGCATGATGGGAGTATTTTGTGTAATGAAAATGAAGCATGGCCTAACTATATGATTTTGTAGGGATAAGCTTTCTTTGCCTATGCTATTTTGATAGGACATGATTATTTGTTAGTATGCTTCGAGGCATTATTATTTTTTATCTTTTATAAGCTTTTATCTTGAATCATTTGGATCTGAACAATCATGTCACAATAAAGAAAATTACATTGAGAAATATGCTAGGTAGCATTCCACATCAAAAATTCTGTTTTTATCATTTACCTACTCGAGGACGAGCAGGAATTAAGCTTGGAGATGCTTGATACGTATCCAACGTATCTATAATTTTTGATTGTTCTGTGCTATTATATTATCCATTTTGGATGTTTATGGGCTTTATTTTACACATTTATATCATTTTTGGGACTAACCTACTAACCGGAGGCCCAGCCCATATTGTTGTTTTTTGCCTATTTCAGTATTTCGAAGAAAAGGAATATCAAACGGAGTCTAAACGGAATGAAACCTTCGGGAGCGTGATTTTTGGAACGAACCTGATCCAGAGGACTTGGAGTGAAAGCCAAGAAGCAGCCGAGGCGGCCACGAGGGTGGAGGGCGCGCCCACCCCTACAGGGCGCCACCCCCTATCTCGTGGGCCCCTCGGGTGGCCACCGACCTACTTCTTCCTCCTATATATACCCACGTACCCCGAAAACATCTAAGGAGCCAACGAAAAACAATTTCCACTGCCGTAACCTTCTGTATCTGCGAGATCCCATCTTGGAGCCTTCGCTGGCGCTCTGTCGGAGGGGGAATCGACCATGGAGGGCTTCTACATCAACACCATAGCCCCTCCGATGAGTTGTGAGTAGTTTACCACAGACCTTCGGGTCCATAGTTATTAGCTAGATGGCTCTTCTCTCTTTTTGGATCTCAATACCATGTTCTCCCCCTCTCTTGTGGAGATCTATTCGATGTAACTCTTTTTGCGGTGTGTTTGTCGAGATCCGATGAATTGTGGGTTTATGATCAAGTTTATCTATGAGAAATATTTGAATCTCCTCTGAATTCTTTTATGTATGATTGAGTTATCTTTGCAAGTCTCTTCGAATTATCAGTTTGGTTTGGCCTACTAGATTGATCTTTCTTGCAATGGGAGAAGTGCTTAGCTTTGGGTTCATTCTTGCGGTGTCCTTACCTAGTGACAATAGGGGTTGCAAGGCACGTATTGTATTGTTGTCATCAAGGATAAAAAGATGGGGTTTATATCATATTGCATGAGTTTATCCCTCTACATCATGTCATCTTTCTTAATGCGTTACTCAGTTCTTATGAACTTAATACTCTAGATGCATGCTGGATAGCGGTCGATGTGTCGAGTAATAGTAGTAGATGCAGGCAGGAGTCGGTCTACTTGTCACGGACGTGATGCCTATATACATGATCATGCCTAGATAATCTCATAATTATTCGCTTTTCTATCAATTGCTCGACAGTAATTTGTTCACCCACCATAATACTTATGCTATCTTGAGAGAAGCCTCTAGTGAAACCTATGGCCCCCGGGTCTATCTTTTATCATATAAGGTTTCAATCTACTTTTATTTGCATCCTTAATTTTCCTATCTATATTATAAAATACCAAAAATATATTTATCTTATCATACTATCTCTATCAGATCTCACTTTTGCAAGTGGGCGTGAAGGGATTGACAACCCCTTTATGGCGTTGGTTGCGAGTTCTTTGTTTGTTTGTGTAGGTGCGTGGGACTTTTGAGGAGCCTCCTACTGGATTGATACCTTGGTTCTAAAAAACTGAGGGAAATACTTACACTACTATTGCTGCATCACCCTTTCCTCTTCAAGGAAAACCAATGCAAGCTCAAGACGTAGCAGTACCACATCCGGCAAGAACTCAATGTTAGCAACAGTGACAAGCAAACACGCCACCCCATGAGCGTGTGTGAAGGGCATATCCACCTGTTTCGTCTCACCAATCAGGGATCCCAGGCTCCAAGGGACCAAGAAATTATCCAGTGGAGCGGTTGGCGCCCCTGAGAAACGCACCCAAATCTGAGTCAATGGCGTACCCCGAGGCTCCTTGTTTTTCCACACATCAAACTGCAGCACAAAACTTGTTCCAGTGACCCTGCTCATACCAAATTTGAGGATTCTCAGCTGATCCTCTTTAGAAGGAAACTCCACTTTGTAGGTCTGATCTACTAACTTCAGCAATGACCACTGAAAATTACCCGGTGCTAGCTCCCGTAGCTGCTGGATAATTTGAGCTTCAGTTGGAGGTCCATGGACCACCTTCACCACACCTGGGAAGGAAGTTTCAATCACGGGTGTCACAGGTGCCACAATTGGTGACTCAAAGAACATCAACTCGGAGCAACAGACCCCATAGATGTTAACAGTAGGCTTGGGCCCCAAAAGAAGAGGACACTCGGACGCCGTATGCTTTGGTTTCCGGCACAAACCACATAACTCAGCAGTGCATTCAGCCATAAAGTGACCCGGTTCACCGCAACGAAAATAGGTCAACTTCTTCTTATTAGCCGCCCAGGACTTTTCCGTACCTTTGTTAGATGCAGAATCTCCAGGCTGAATGGGCTCCCACACCGACACTGCTGCCAAAGCCTGAACTGTCTCCACCGCAACCTAAGGCAAAACCGATCCAGTGGCAGGCTCCTCCTCTAAGGTCGTCGACAAAACTGTAGCACAGGGCGCTGGGCGCAGAGGAGGAGGGCACCGGTTCCCGCCTCGCCCTCCGCAGAAGTGTCACCGGAAGGAACGGTTATTTGGGCCAACCGCGCCCTCCATGAAGTTTCCCGGCGGCCCTTGGAAGTCCCTACCGGTAGTACCGTGATCAGTCCAAGCATAGCCGCGCCCACCTCCGGTAGACGATGAACCCCGATGAAGACCATCTCCGTAAGCATTAAAACCATCATCGCCCCACTGACCATGCGGAGGATTGCGGCTATCTCCCACGAAAGCACCCGTTCCACGGCCATTCGCGCCATGGGCAGAACCACCACGGCCGTCAGCCATCTGCCTCGGCCACGGGCGTTGCGGCACAGCCCTGGGCGGCAGTGGCGCGGCCCTGGCAGGAGGCATCATGTCCCACGTGCGCGCCGGTGCGGCCGATCCCGTTGCCTGCGCTGGAGCAGCACCAGCAGGCCCCGGAGCTATGTTCGCCGCCGTCACGGCCCTCTCCGGTGGAGGAGCCTTAGGCGGCATCTCATTTCGGCGGTCCGCCAACACCGCGCACACGCCGGTCGGGCCGAGAACCTTCTTCATGCGTCGAGAAGAAGCGGCAGGGAAACCAAGACTCCTGTGGCGCCGAACCCTAAGATTAGCGCCACGGCAACAGGAGGAAAGTGAACGTGCATGGGGTGGCTCCCGATCTGATGCCTCCTCATGCACGTCGGCCCCCTCAGGCTGATCACAGGCTTGGTTAGCCCCCTAGGACTCATGCCCAGTACTAACCAAGCCCACCTCGGGAGCACACAATTGCGGCTCATCTCAGCCCAACAACGATTTCAAACGATCATGTCTCGCCGCCCGAATATCACGAACCTTGCCGGCTGCCGCTGTTCGCCGGACCATGCCCTCCCCCCTTTCTTCTTTCTCCTCGTAACCTTCGTCCAACACTCGGGTAGGAATAAATCGGATAGCGTAACAACAGGCGGACTAACCTTTGGCAAAGGTCCGATCCATGGCTTGACTTTCGGCGTCTGCAAAAGAACCCTGGGACCGAAAGAAACAGATTTCTTGCGGCCATCGCCATGATTGAGGGGCAAAGAATCGGGCGTTACCAAGTCTAGCCGAGTGGACGGCAGATCTGATGAGACCGGCAGATCATCATCATCATCATCATCCTTGTCGGCAAGAATCCAGAAGAGTCCCCCAAACCACGACCGGGGCTTCGATCCTTCCGCCTCTGTCGTAAGATCCACGACCTCAATCCGATCTTCCCCGTCCAAAGGCTCATGCACACACTCAAGAACGTAAATCTGATAAATATCAATCAAAATACGCATACCTACAGCGATCTTCTCGTCGGCCTCCAGATGTCGACCGACCAAGATCTCCCCTTCATGATCTCTAATCATCATCCATCTGGACGGAGAATGCGAGTAGATAGATCCACCATTCCAACGCCCGGCCTCCCGAACGTCCTTGTAACGAACTCTCAACTTTGTTGGATGCAAGAACCCCCGATCCTGATCCGCCGTCGAGGAAGGTCCTCAAAGAACCGAGCTAGGAGCCGGTTCCTGCGCCGCCGCAGGCGTCACCGTCCCCGCTGACCGCAACTCTTCCAAGGACGGAAGTGGCGGGGGGGGGGGGTTCTGGCAGGGGCGATAGAGTCGCCTCCCCATCGCCTTCCATCAACTCCTCCCGTGCCTTAAAAATCATTTTCCTTACAAGAAAATGGAAGCTTTATTTTCTGCAAAATTTAATCAAAGATTGATATAGCTAATCTGCTAATCTGTTACTCCCTTCATTCGCAAATATTTGGATATTTCAATATGAACTATATACGGGCTAAAATGGAAGGAGTAAATGAAACACATTTTGTGAATGAAGGGTGTAACAGATTAGCAGATTAGCAATATCAATCTTTGATGAAATTTCGCAGAAAATAAAGCTTCCATTTTCTTATAAGGAAAAACCTTCCAGGAGAGTTAGAACATTTATACTCCTTATAAAAGGTCTTACATAGCAAGTTAGCCATCGTGCGCAGGCGATCACGGCACAGAAGCCAACCGTAGATCTTCACCTTGATAGGTGCCTTGGAGCTCCAAATGTACCCGCGTTGAGGTCAATCTCGTGGTTGGAGGAGAGCAGCGAGTAAGCGCACCTAGAGGAGAACGGGTAGCCGTGGTTGAGGAACCTGTTATCTAGCGCGTCACTGGGGGTAACATCCTGCAACAAGGACAAAACGGACGCAAGCTCGAGGGAAGCAACATTGGTTAGGCGATTTCGAAGAGTAGAGAGTAAACCATTATGCGTGACTTGAGATACCAGGATGGAGGGGGAGGTGGAGTGAGAAAAAATATGCGGGTAAGAGACTGCGAGCGGAGTAGGAAGCAACCATGAGTCGAGCCATAAAAAGGTGGACGAACCATTATTGGTAAGGACAAAGGAGATATTATGAAGGGAGTTTAGTTGACCATTAATGATCTTCCATAGGTAGGATGGGTTGTGAGGCTTTGATGTAAAATCGAGAGAGTAGTGCTGGAAGAACCAGTTAGCCCAAGGCAAGTCTGCCTTCTGAAGAAGTTTGAAAGCGAATTTCATAAGGAGACAGTTGTTTTAGAGGGTAATACGTCCATTTTGCATCATGCTTTTATATTAATATTTATTGCATTATGGACTGTTATTACCTATTTTGGTACAATATGTATGCATTTTCTCTCTTATTTTACAGGGTTTACATGAAGAGGAAAAATGCTGGCAGTTGGAATTCTGGACTAGAAAAAGAGCAAATCTAAGTGACCTATTCTGCACAACTCCAAAAGTCCTGAAAATCTACGGAGAAATATTTTGGAATATATAAAAAATATTGGGTGAAGAAAGTACCAGAGGGGACCCACCAAGTAGCCACAAAAGGTGGGGGGCGCGCCCCCTGGCTGGTGGGCCCCCTGGTAGGCCCCCAGTGCCCATCTTCTGCTATATGATGTGTCTTGACCTGAAAAAAAACAGAGGAGAGCTTTCGGGACGAAGCACCGCCGTCTCAAGGCGAAACCTGGGCAGAAGCAATCTGGGGCTCCAGCGGAGCTGTTCTGCCGGCGAAACTTCCCTCCCGAAGGGGGAAATTGAAGCCATCGTCATCACCAACGATGCTCTCATCGAGAGGGGGTCAATGTCCATCAACATCTTTACCAGCACCATCTCCTCTCGAACCCTAGTTCATCTCTTGTATCTGATCTTTGTCTCAAAACCTCAGATTGGTACATGTGGGTTGCTAGTAGTGTTGATTACTCCTTGTAGTTGATGCTAGTTGGTTTATTTGGTGAAAGATCATATGTTCAGATTCTTAATGATAATTAATATTCCTATGATTATGAACATGCATATGCTTTGTGAGTAGTTAAGTTTGTTCCTGAGGACATGGGAGAAGTCTTGTTATAAGTAATCATGTGAATTTGGTATTCGTACGATATTTTGATGAGATGTATGTTGTCTTTCCTCTAATAGTGTTATGTGAACACCGACTACATGAAACTTCACCAATGTTTGGGCCTAGGGGAAAGCATTGGAAAGTAATAAGTAGATGATGAGTTGCTAGAGTGACAGAAGCATAAACCCTAGTTTATGTGTTGCTTCGTAAGGGGCTAATTTGGATCCATATATTTCATGCTATGGTTAGATTTATCTAAATTCTTCTTTCATAGTTGCGGATGCTTGCGAGAGGGGTTAATCATAAGTGGGAGGCTTGTCTAAGTAAGGACAGCAACCAAGCACCGGTCCACCCACATATCGAATTATCAAAGTAATGAACACGAATCATATAAGCATGATGAAAATTAGCTTGACAGTAATTCCCATGTGTCCTCGAAGCGCTTTGCTTTAAATAAGAGTTCGTCCAGGCTTGTCCTTTGTTATAAAAAGGATTGGGCCACCTTGCTACACCTTTGTAACACTTGTTACTTATTACCCGTTACGAATTATCCTATTACAAAACTATTAGTTACCGACAATTTTAACGCTTGCAGAGAATATCGTGCTGTAAATCGCTTGTCATTTCCTTCTGATCCTCGTTGGGTTCGACACTCTTACTTATCGAAAGGACTACGATAGATACCCTATACTTATGTGTCATCAAGACTCTTTTCTGGCGCCTTTGCCGGGGAGTGAAGCGCCTTTAGTAAGTGGAATTTGGTAA
Source organism: Triticum dicoccoides (assembly GCF_002162155.2). Lineage (NCBI taxonomy): Eukaryota > Viridiplantae > Streptophyta > Magnoliopsida > Poales > Poaceae > Triticum > Triticum dicoccoides. The sequence continues at coordinate 369,085,496 of NC_041381.1, read as the reverse complement.
GGAAACATTTATATAGTGTGTTTAAATTTACTATCACTTGTTGCTATGGAAAACAATACTTTGAGGGGTTTGTTCGAGGTATCTTCACCCCGAGCGGAAGAGCAAAGATTTTCCCCTCAACCTACTGAACCTACTGAAAATATTTATTATGAAATTCCTTTGGGTATGGTAGAGAAACTGCTAGCCAATCCTTATGCAGGAGATGGAACATTACATCCTGATATGCATCTAATCTATGTGGATGAAGTTTGTGGAGTATTTAAGCTTGCAGGTTTGCCCGAGGATGAAGTCAAGAAGAAGATCTTCCCTTATATTTGAAGGAGAAGGCATTGACATGGTATAGGCTATGCGATGATATTGGGACTTGGAACTACAACCGATTGAAATTCGAATTTCATCAGAAGTTTTATCCTATGCATCTAGTTCATCGTGATCGAAATTATATTTATAATTTTTTGCCTCGCGAAGGAGAAAGTATCACTCAAGCTGGGGGGGGTCATGTGCTCTCAAGAGAGATTATTATTCAGAATTTTTATGCTCGGCTTTCTCGTAATGATCAATCCATGCTCGATACTTCTTGTTCTAATTCTTTTATGAAGAAGACTATTGAACTCAAATGGGATTCATTGGAAAGAATTAAACGCAACTCTGAAGATTGAGAACTCGACGAAGGTAAGGAGTCATGTATAAACCTTAAGTTTGATTGTGTTAAATCTGTTATGGATACCGATGCTTTTCGTGAATTTAGCACTAAATATGGACTTGACTCCGAGATAGTAGCTTCTTTCTATGAATCATTTGTTACTCATGTTGATCTCCCTAAGGAGAAGTGGTTTAAATATCATCCTCCCATTTAATTGAAATTAGTATAAACAATTAAAGTTGAAGAAGAGACCGTTACTAATAATGTTGATCCTGTTGTTCCTACTGCTTATATTAAAAAACCATCTTTCCATGTTAGAATAAAGGATCATGCTAAATTTTCAACTATGTTTCATAGGAGTTATACTAAAACACCTACACCCCCTGAACAAATTAAAGTTGAATCTAGTATTGCTATGGTTAAAGATCTCTTGGTCGATAATATTGATGGGCATGTTATTTATTTCTATGATGAAGCTGCTAGAATTGCTAGACCCGATGACAAAGATAAACATAGACCTGTTGTTGGCATGCCTATTGTTTCCGTTAAAATAGGAGATCATTGTTATCATGGCTTATGTGATATGGGTGGTAGTGTGAGTGCAATTCCCTTTACCTTATACCAAGAAATTATGAATGATATTGGACCTGCTGAAATAGAAGATATTGATATTACTATCAAGCCTGCTAATAGAGATACTATATCAGAGATTGGGATTGTTAGAGATGTTGAAGTCTTGTGTGGGAAAATAAAATACCCTTTCTTGTTCTTGGTTCCCCACAAGATGATTTTTGTCCCATTATATTTGGTAGACCTTTCTTGAACACTATTAGTGCTAAGATAGATTGCGAGAAAGAAACTGGTACTGTAATTTTTGGGGATGTGTCTCATGAGTTCAATTTCTCTAAATTTCGTAGACAACCCCACGACAAAGAATTGCCTGGTAAAGATGAAATTATTGGTCTCACTTCTATTGTTGTGCCTCCTACTGATCCTTTAGAACAATATCTGCTAGCCCATGAAAATAATATGTTTATAAATGAAAGGAAGGAATTAGATGAAATATTCTTTAACCAAATGCCTGTTTTAAAACACAACTTGCCTGTTGAGATTCTTGGGGATCCTCCTCCACCCAAGGGTGATCCTGTGTTTGAGCTTAAACAAATACCTGATACTCTAAAATATGTTTATCTTGATGAAAAGAAGATATATTGTAGCGACCCGACCTCAGATGGTCAAGTCTCTGTGCTTCCGTGTCATCCCTGGATCGGTAATGCTGACACACATAGTACTCGAAGGATTTATAACAGAGTAGCAATCACACACTTATTACATCGAATGTCTCAAAAGAGAACTTATTACAATAATATGGCTTAAGGCCATCTAATGAGATAACAGCGGAAAGCTTGGAAGATAAAGTGAGTCCATCAACTCCAACGGCATAGCTGAGCTGCACGGCAACGACCTACGAACCTTACTCCTCGTCTGAAAAGTCTGCAACATAATACGTTGCAGCCCGAGAACGGGTCAGCACATGGAATATGTTGGCGATGTAACACAAAAGAGCAATAACAGAATAATACTACCACTACATGCATATTTGGCTGGTGGAAAGCTCTATGGTTACAGTTTTGCGAAAAGCCAATTTTTCCCTACTACAAAGGAATAAATTTTAATTTAACTATCATGGTGGTTGAAACATCATTTGAGAAGGTAACCCCAACTCAATGATCCCAATTAAAATAGTTAACAACCCAGCAAGATTAATTAAAAGTGTTGAGATACATGCGAATACTCAAGTACTAGATACTCAGAATCATCCATAACCGGGGACACGGCTAACCATGATTAGATTGTACACTCTGCAGTGGTTTGTGCACTTTTCCCCGCAAGACTCGATCGCCTCCGCTGATTCCTCGCACTACATGATGTTTGAGAAACGGATGACCGAGACACAGTCTTTCAGAAACATTAAATCTCTACTCCGGGCAGACCATACCAAACCTACAAACCCACTACCTGCTGATCCACCTCTTCAAGAGCTTCACGTAACTTACTCAACTATGCTAGAGCCCATAATAGCTTGCGGCTGCACACGGAAGTTTCTAGCATGAATAGACTCAGTTCCCTTTGAGCCTGGGTGGCGGTCCATAGGAGAATCACACGGTAACCCCGGGATTTCCAAAAATAAAACAGGCAATCACTGGATACCCCAGGTTCCTCAATCCACCCAGATGTGTATTAAAGTTGCCACCTTAAGTAAACCATTAATTTAACAATCTCACATCTGTCATGGAAATCACTCAAACCCAATCCACGTATACGAGCATAGCATGGCAAAATAAGCAACGCGTAGAAGTAACTCCCAAGGGTTTGATATTAAACAGGGCAATAGGTTCTACCTCAGCAACTACTTCCCAAAACCCACATATTAAAGACATCCTAGTCATGAAATGTTTGAGGATTGAAACTAATGCATAAAAACTGGGTATGAAAAGAGTATGATCAATATGTTACTTGCCTTGCTGACGATCCGAGAATCCTAGAGACTCGTAGTAACACGCTTCGCACTCCGGAAATTCTATCGCAAGCAAACAATAACATACATAAGCAACAATCAAAGATGCACAAGTAAAACTCCAAATAAAAGAGTTTGACCGGAGAGTTCAACTTAAGAACTCCGGTTTGCAAAAAGAATCAAATCAAACGGAGCAACGAAAGTCAAACGGCAAAAGAAACAAGATCCGTTAACTAATCTGGACTAGGGTCAAATTTTACAGAGATAAAAACTTGTTTGAGTTGATTATTCGGAAAGAAGGTTTCGAGATGAAACTCCATGCGCTTGAATCGCCTGATTCCGATAAACGAGCGAAAAGATAAACCGGTTTGAACATCGGATCGGAAATCGCGATCAGAAAAATCGCGGAATAAATCCAATAAAAAGAAAAACGACGAACAGCTAAATGAACGAACGTTCATTAACATAAACTAAACGATAAACACGTTCGTTAGAACGAACGGACAAGCGAACGCTCGCTAAAAAAATAAACCGAAGAATAAAACCGATCTATATATATAAAAAATGAACTAGGGTTTTTTTCAAAAAAAACCCGAAGGGGTTTATTTAAAAAAAACGGCG
>NC_041381.1:369073177-369081214 GCF_002162155.2 Triticum dicoccoides | reverse complement strand
GGGGCGGCGCTATATAAAGGGGCGGGGCGGGGCGACTTGGAGGAGGGGGCAAGGCGCGGCGGCGGAGTCCGACTCAGACTCCGGAGTCCGGGTCGGCGGCGGCAGGGCGCGCGCGCACGCAGGAGGCGGCGGCGGCGGGCGGCTGGGCCGGCCTGCTCGGCTGGGCCTTTGGCCCAGTCAGGCGCGGTTTTTTTTAAAACATTCCGCCGACTAGAAAAATCCTAGAAAAATATAAATAAAAATCTAAAATTTCAAAACAAGTTTTCTCCGTCTAAATAAAATATTTAGAACAAGATGAACTTTTCTTGGCCCCTAAAATGCAATTTTTAAAACATGGAAATTTTTCTAGGGCAAATAAAATTCCGAATAAACTCAAATAAAATCCAAATATTGATTTTAACATTTTTTCCTCCGATATTTCAATTGTTTTGGAGAAGTCATATTATCTCCCCTCATTTATTATTTTAAAATGAAATATTTTCCGGAGAGAAATAATTAAAAATCAAAATCCTCGTCTTCACTATTTGATAAAAATTTCAAATATGAAAGTTGGAAAATCCCCAACTCTCTCCGAAGGTCCTTGAGTTGCTTAGGATTTCGAGGATTGCAAACGAAAAAGCAATAAAATATGATATGCATGGATGACCTATGTATAACATGCCAAATTGGAAATTTGGGATGTTACAAACCTACCCCCCTTAAGATGAATCTCGCCCTCGAGATTCGGGTTGGCTTGAAAATAGATGCGGGTGGTCCTTGCGAATATCTTCTTCTCGCTCCCAGGTGGCTTCCTCCTCAGTATGATGACTCCACTGAACTTTGCAAAACTTGATCACCTTGTTGCGAGTGACTCGACTATCAAACTCAAGAATCTTTACTGGCTTCTCCTCATAGGTCAGATTATTATCCAGCTGAATCGCCTCCAAAGGTACTGTATCATTCAATGGTATATCGGCCATCTCAGCATGGCACTTCTTCAGCTGTGATACGTGAAACACATCGTGAACTCCTGACAACCCTTCAGGTAACTCCAGCTTGTAGGCAACTTCTCCCATCCGTCCCAAAATACGATACGGTCCTACAAATCTCGGGGCTAACTTTCCCTTAACTCCAAAACGTCTTACTCCCCTCAAAGGTGATACTCGTAAATAAGCTTTGTCTCCAATTTCATAGGTTACTTCCTTGCGTTTTGAATCTGCATAACTCTTTTGTCTGGACTGAGCGATCTTTAGTCTGTCTCTGATCAGTTTAACCTTCTCTTCTGATTCCTTGATCAAATCTGGTCCAAACAATTGACGGTCTCCTACCTCATCCCACATCAATGGTGTTCTACATCTGCGTCCATACAGAGCTTCGAACGGTGCCATCTTCAAACTGGCCTGGTAGCTGTTGTTATAAGAGAACTCCGCGTATGGTAAATTGTCATCCCAACTAGATCCATAATCTAGCGCACATGCTCTTAGCATGTCCTCCAGAATCTGATTGACTATTTCTGTCTGTCCATCTGTCTGAGGGTGAAAAGCGGTACTGAATTCCAATCGGGTACCCAAAGTCTGGTGTAACTGATGCCAAAACTTTGAAGTAAACTAGGTTCCTCTATCTGATACCATGCTCCTCGGAACTCCATGTAAACATACGATCCTGGTCATATATATCTTGGCCAACTTTGCACTTGTATACGTTGTTTTCACCGGGATGAAGTGAGCTACTTTAGTTAATCGATCCACAACTACCCATATAGAATCATATCCTGCCTTGGTTCTGGGTAATCCGGTAATAATGTCCATACCAAGTTTGTCCCACTTCCATTCAGGTATTGGCATAGGCTGTAACAGTCCTGCTGGTTTCTGATGCTCTGCCTTCACTCTCTGACATACATCACATACAACTACATACTCGGCAATATCCTTCTTCATACCAGTCCACCAGAAACGTTCCTTCAAGTCCAAATACATATTGGTGTTTCCAGGATGAATCGAGTATGGTGAGTCATGGGCCTCCTGAAGTATCAACTTCCTGATCTACGAATTGTTGGGCACATAAATCCGGTCCTCAAACCACAAGGTATCGTGCTCATCCTCGCGAAAACCTTTGGCTTTACCTTCGCCCATCCTCTCTCTTATCTCAACAATCTCTTTGTCCTCCTTCTGAGCTTCTCGAATCTTGTCCAACAACGTCGACTGAACCTCCATTGCTGCGAGAAAGCCTTTTGGAACAATCTCCAACCGAAGTTCCATGATCTCCGCAGCTAACTCTTTTGGCATTCCTTTGCTCACAAGAATATTAGCATAACTTTTCCGGCTCAAAGCATCTGCTACGACGTTGGCTCCTGGATGATAGTGTAGCTTCATATCGTAATCCTTTATAAGTTCCAACCATCTCCTCTGTCTGAGGTTCAACTCCTTCTGGGTGAAAATGTACTTCAAGCTCTTATGCTCCGTGTACACATCACAACGGTTTCCAATAAGATAATGTCTCCAGGTCTTCAGCGCATGCAATACGGCTGCTAACTCCAGATCATGCGTGGCATAGTTCAACTCGTGTGGCTTCAGTTGTCGTGAGGCATACGTAACAACTTTTCCTTCCTGCATAAGCACACATCCAAGTCCCAAGCAAGAGGCGTCACAATACACTTGAAACTCCTTACGTATATCTGGCAAGGTCAGCACTGGGGCTGTAGTCAATCGTTCCTTCAGCTCTTGAAAACTTGTCTCGCAATCCTCCGTCCATTTGAACTTAGTATCCTTCTTTAACAATTCAGTCATTGGTTTAGCAATCTTGGAAAAATTCTCAATGAATCTTCGATAATATCCTATGAGTCCAAGGAAACTGCAGATCTCGCCAACTGAAGTGGGTGCCAACCATTCAGTGACTGACTGAACCTTACTGGGATCCACTACTATACCCTCTCCTGATATAACATGCCCAAGAAATCCAACTTCTTTCAACCAAAACTCACACTTGCTGAATTTGGCGTATAACTGGTGTTCCCTGAGTTTCTCGAGAAGCAAACGCAAGTGTTCCGCATGCTCCTCTTCGTTCTTCGAGTATATCATAATATCATCAATAAATACCACAACAAACTTGTCCAAATACTCCATGAACACCTTGTTCATCATACTCATGAAATAGGCAGGGGCGTTAGTCAGTCCAAATGACATGACCGTGTACTCATATAATCCATACCGTGTGGTAAACGCTGTCTTTGGTATATCCTTCTCTCGGATCTTCAACTGATGGTATCCTGATCGTAGATCAATCTTTGAAAACACCTTAGCTCCTTGTAACTGATCAAACAGATCATTAATCATCGGTAAGGGATACTTGTTCTTTATCGTTACTTCATTCAGAGCTCGGTAATCAACGACCATCCTCAGGGATTTATCCTTCTTCTCCACCAAAAGTACTGGGGCTCCCCAAGGTGATGAACTTCTACGAATGTAACCTTTCTCCAACAACTCTTTGATCTGCTTCTTAATTTCCTCCAGGTCATTTGCTGGCATCCGATAGGGTCTCTTGGATATCGGCCCTGTACCTGGCAATAGCTCTATCAAAAACTCGATGTCTCTATCCGGTGGCATACCTGGTAACTCTTCAGGGAAAACATCTGGAAAATCCTTTACTACAGGTACTTCCTCCTGTACAACTCCCGTGAGGGCATTTACTTGGCTCCTCCTAGGCACATGCCTAGATACATACTTAATCCTTTTTCCCTCCGGGGTGGTAAGGTAAATTGACTTACTAGCACAATCAATCTTCCTCCATACTTCGACATCCAGTCCATTCCTAATATCACATCCAATCCTTGCGACTCCAAGATAATTAGGTCAGACAAAAATACATGTGTGCCAATGATTAGGGGTATCTGGGTGCACCAACTGCTAGCCATGTACTCTGCTCCAGGCGAGCTCACTAAAAGGGGTGTCCTAAGGGTTTGGGTTGGTAACCTGAACTTTTCCACAAATCCCCTTGATATGTATGAATGCGATGCACCAGTATCGAAAAGAACAATTGCGGTAAATGACTGAACCAAAAACTTACCTATTACCGCGTCCGGCTGCTCTTCAACTTCCTCCACATTAACGTGGTTCACTTGTCCTTTGTTGAATGGATTGGGCTTCTTCCCAGCGCTCCCATTTCCGTTTCCATTCTTTCCTTCAGAGCAGTCATTGGCATAGTGCCCTGTCTTCCCACACTTGTAGCAAACAACTTGACTTAAGTCCCTCTTTACGGGTGTAGATGGGTTAGAGCGATTCTGATTATTGTTGGCTCCATTCCCATTCCTGTTCTTCGAACCATTATGGTTATGCTATCCTCCTCCAGCATGGTTATGACCTCCATGGTTATGAACAAGTCCTCCCGAGTTCGGGGTTAAACGAGGCTTCTGGTGAGCTCCTGAGTTGTATTTCCCTTGTCCATACTTCCTCTTACGATTCTCAATCTGCTACTGCTTTCCTTCAATCATTAGGGCCTTATCTACCAACTCCTGGTAGTTGTTGAAGGTTGCTACCATCAACTGCATACTCATCTCATCATTCAGCCCTTCCATAAACTTCTCCTGCTTCGCAGCATCTGTGGCCACATCATCAGGGGCATAACGTGATAACTTGCTAAACTCATCCACGTACTGGCCAACAGTATGGTTCCCCTGGCGTAGATTGCGAAACTCACGCTTCTTCATCTGCATAGCTCCAGTCGAGACATGGGAAGTACGAAAAGCTTGCTGAAACTGGGCCCATGTGACAGTGTCGATAGGATAGGTGGCTGTGAAATTCTTCCACCATGCTGCTGCAGGTCCATCTAGTTGGTGTGCGGCAAAACACACCTTCTCAGCATCTGTGCATCCTGCGGTGGTTAACTCCCTTCCAATACGACATAGCCAATCATCTGCAACTATTGGCTCGATGCTACTGGAGAACACCGGCGGCTGTAACCTTAAGAAATGGGCGAGGTTATCCACTGGCGGCGGGTTGTTGTTGGCATTGTTGTTATTGGCATTGCCCTGGTTCTAAACTAGCAATTGCATCAAGGCATTCTGCTGCTGGGTCAACTGGGTGATCTCCTGTGGGAAAACAAAATCGGGTCTCTTCTCGGAGGCATCTGATGGGTTTAGATGGAAGAGATTAGAATAGAAAAAGATCTAGGGGAGAAACACTACCCATATGTATATGAGGCAAACACAAGCATTTATTCAATCAATCAAGCAAGGGCATACAAAACGGTCTAGGACTATCGCAAAAGTGCTCACTACTACTAGTTACATGGGGGAATACTATTATTATATGGTGGTCATCTAGAAATTTTGATCGGTGGAAGACTCCATGATGTCTGCTCCAGCTTTATCTTCGTAGTCATCATCACTTGAATTTGAATCGGTGTCGTCGATGATGATGTAGTTGTCCGGACAAATGGGGTCTCCGTCATCTTCTCTCGGAACTGGTCCTCCCATGAAAATTCCGATCTTCTCGACTAGGTCGTCATTCTTCTCCAATAGGGTCTTGATTTCCTCCTCATATCCATCGCGTGTGAACTTAAGTTCTTCCTCCAGCTCGATGATCCTAGTTTTCACCTTCTTTAACTCGATCATGTCTGTGCACATCTGGTTCTCCTGTCGTCGAATGTGTTGGTTTTGCTCCTGGATAAAGGCTGCAACAGATCTATCCTTCCTGGTGCTGATCATCTCCCATTGTTCATCTCGGCGCCCACATATTTGATAGGTGGTGTCCTCAAGGTCCTTGTTGTAGATTTCTCCAATGCGTCCCATGGTAATATGAGCTGCCATACTCTTGCCAAGGCTCCAAGTGGGTGCTTTGAAAGAAAACTCTATGGGTTTAGAATTTGGCGAGAACGTTCTTCCTGGAACTCATACTTGAATCATCCAGCGCTCTTCTTCTGGTAGAGTGGCGTTGTACGTCCCGGTGAATCTTGGTATTCCAATATTCAAGTACCTAGTGACTTCCTTCAAGTGGCGTCCAAAAGGTGAGTCTTCATCTGGTTGTGCAAACTTGTTCTTCATCTCCTTCATCCTAAAGAGTGGAAAAAAGAAGAGGAGTCAGAAATGAGAAGAGAAGAGTGACCTATGGTTTATCTTAGTGGTCGTGTCCTACACTCAACCTAGCTCTGATACCATCTTGTAGCGACCCGACCTCAGATGGTCAAGTCTCTGTGCTTCCGTGTCATCCCTGGATCGGTAATGCTGACACACACAGTACTCGAAGGATTTATAACAGAGTAGCAAGCACACACTTATTACATCAAATGTCTCAAAAGAGAACTTATTAAAATAATATGGCTTAAGGCCATCTAATGCAATAACAGCGGAAGGCTTGGAAGATAAAGTGAGTCCATCAACTCCAACGGCATAGCTGAGCTGCACGGCAGCGACCTACGAACCTTACTCCTCGTCTGAAAAGTCTACAACATAATACGTTGCAGCCCGAGAACGGGTCAGCACATGGAATATGTATGCTGGCAATGTAACACAAAAGAGCAATAACAGAATAATACTACCACTACATGCATATTTGGCTAGTGGAAAGCTCTATGGTTACGGTTTTGCGAAAAGCCAATTTTCCCCTACTACAAAGGAATAAATTTTAATTTAACTATCATGGTGGTTGAAACATCATTTGAGAAGGTAACCCCAACTCAATAATCCCAATTAAAATAGTTAACAACCCAACAAGATTAATTAAAAGTGTTGATATACATGCGAATATTCAAGTACTAGATACTCAGAATCGTCCATAACCGGGGACACGACTAACCATGATTAGATTGTACACTCTACAGAGGTTTGCGCACTTTTCCCCGCAAGACTCGATCGCCTCCGCTGATTCCTCGCACTACATGATGTTTGAGAAATGGATGACCGAGACACAGTCTTTCAGAAACATTAACTCTCTACTCTGGGCAGACCATACCAAACCTACAAACCCACTACCTGCTGATCCACCTCTTCAAGAGCTTCATGTAACTTACTCAACTATGCTAGAGCCCATAATAGCTTGCGGCTGCACACGGAAGTTTCTAGCATGAATAGACTCAGTTCCCTTTGAGCCTGGGTGGCGGTCCATAGGAGAATCACACGGTAACCCCGGGATTTCCAAAAATAAAACAGGCAATCACTGGATACCCCAGGTGCCTCAATCCACCCAGATGTGTATTAAAGTTGCCACCTTAAGTAAACCATTAATTTAACAATCTCACATCTGTCATGGAAATCACTCAAACCCAATCCACGTCTACGAGCATAGCATGGCAAAATAAGCAACGCGTAGAAGTAACTCCCAAGGGTTTGATATTAAACAGGGCAATAGGTTCTACCTCAGCAACTACTTCCCAAAACCCACATATTAAAGACATCCTAGTCATGAAATGTTTGAGGATTGAAACTAATGCATAAAAACTGGGTATGAAAAGATTATGATCAATATGTTACTTTCCTTGCTGATGATCCGTGAATCCTAGAGACTCGTAGTAACACGCTTCGCACTCCGGGAATTCTATCGCAAGCAAACAATAACATACATAAGCAACAATCAAAGATGCACAAGTAGAACTCCAAATAAAAGAGTTTGACCAGAGAGTTCAACTTAAGAACTCCGGTTTGCAAAAAGAATCAAATCAAACGGAGCAACGAAACTCAAACGGCAAAAGAAACAAGATCCGTTAACTAATCTGGACTAGGGTCAAATTTTACAGAGATAAAAACTTGTTTGAGTTGATTATTCAGAAAGAAGGTTTCGAGATGAAACTCCAGGTGCTTAAATCGCCTGATTCCGATAAATGAGCGAAAAGATAAACATGTTTGAACATCGGATCAGAAATCACGATTAGAAAAATTGCGGAATAAATCCGATAAAAAGAAAAACGACGAACGGCTAAACGAATGAACGTTCGTTAACAGAAACTAAACGATGAACACGTTCGTTAGAACGAACGGACGAGCGAACGCTCGCTAAAAAAAATAAACCGAAGAATAAAACCGATCTATATATATAAAAAAACGAACTAGGTTTTTTTTTCAAAAAAACG
>NC_041381.1:369054471-369072737 GCF_002162155.2 Triticum dicoccoides | reverse complement strand
GCGGTGGTGGTGGTGGTGGCTAGAGGGGGCAGGGCGGGGCGGGGCGACTTGGAGGAGGGGGCAAGGCGCAGCGGCGGAGTCCGGCTCGAACTCCGGAGTCCGGGTCGGCGGCGGCGGGGCGCGCGCGCACGCAGGAAGCGGCGGCGGCGGACGGCTGGGCCGGCCTGCTCGGCTGGGCCTTTGGCCCAGTCGGGCGCGGTTTTTTTTAAAACATTCCGCCGACTAGAAAAATCCTAGAAAAATATAAATAAAAATCTAAAATTCCAAAACAAGTTTTCTCCGTCTAAATAAAATATTTAGAACAAGATGAACTTTTCTTGGCCCCTAAAATGCAATTTTTAAAACATGCAAATTTTTCTAGGGAAAATAAAATTCCGAATAAACTCAAATAAAATCCAAATAATGATTTTAACATTTTTCCTCTGATATTTCAATTGTTTTGGAGAAGTCATATTATCTCCCCTCATTTATTATTTTAAAATGAAATATTTTCCGAAGAGAAATAATTAAAAATCAAAATCCTCGTCTTCACTATTTGATAAAAATTTCAAATATGAAAGTTGGAAAATCCCCAACTCTCTCCGAAGGTCCTTGAGTTGCTTAGGATTTCGAGGATTGCAAATGAAAAAACAATAAAATATGATATGCATGGATGACCTATGTATAACATGCCAAATTGGAAATTTGGGATGTTACATATATCCTGTTATTATTAGTGCTAACCTTTCAGAGCATGAAGAAAAGAAATTATTGAAAACTCTAAAGAATCACCGTGCTACTATTGGATATAATCTTGATGATCTTAAGGGAATTAGGGCCACTCTATGTCAGCATAAAATTAATATGGAGCCTGATGCTAAACCAGTTGTTGACGATCAACGACGGTTAAATCCCAAGATGAAGGAAGTGGCAAGAAATGAAATACTAAAGCTTCTCCAGGCAGGTATAATTTATCCTATTGCTGATAGTATATGGGTAAGTCCTGTTCATTGTGTCCCTAATAAGGGAGGTATTACTGTTGTTCCTAATGATAAAAATGAATTGATCCCACAAAGAATTGTTACAGGTTATAGGATGGTAATTGATTTTAGAAAATTAAATAAAGCTACTAGGAAATATCATTACCCTCTACCTTTTATTGACCAAATGCTAGAAAGACTATCCAAACATACACACTTCTGCTTTCTAGATGGTTATTTTGGTTGTTCTCAAATACCTGTGTCAAAAGAGGATCAAGAAAAGACTACTTTTACTTGCCCTTTCGGTGCCTTTGCTTATAGATGTATGCCTTTTGGGTTATCTAATGCACCTGCCACCTTTCAAAGATGTATGACTGCTATATTCTCTGAATTTTGTGAAAAGATTGTTGAGGTTTTCATGGATGATTTCTCTGTTTACGGAACTTTTTTGATGACTGCTTAAGCAACCTTGATTGAGTTTTGCAGAGATATGAAGAAACTAATCTTGTCTTGAATTGGGAGAAGTGCCACTTTATCGTTAATGAAGGTATCATTTTGGGACATAAAATCTCCGAAAGAGGTATTGAAGTTGATAAAGCTAAATTAGATGCTATTGAAAAAATGTTGTGTCCTAAAGATATCAAACGTATAAGAAGTTTCCTTGGTCATGCTGGTTTCTGTAGGAGGTTTATTAAAGATTTATCTAAAATTTCTAAGCCTCTCAATAATCTCTTGCAAAAAGATGTTCCTTTTGTTTTTGATGATGATTGTGTAGAAGCATCTGAAATCCTTAAGAAAGCCTTGAATTTTGCACCTATTGTTCAACCACCTGATTGGAACCTACCTTTTGAGATTATGTGTGATGCTAGTGATTATGCTGGTGGTGCTGTTCTAGGGAAAAGAGTTGATAATAAATTGAATGTTATTCATTATGCTACTAAAACTCTAGACAGTTCTCAAAGAAATTATGCTACTACTGAAAAAGAATTTTTAGTAGTTGTTTTTGCTTGTGATAAGTTTAGACCTTATATTGTTGATTCTAAAGTAATTTTTCGCACCGATCATGCAGCTATTAAATACCTTATGGAAAATAAAGATGCTAAACCTAGACTTATTAGATGGGTTCTTTGAAGGAAATATGCCCTAGAGGCAATAATAAAGTTATTATTTATTTCCTTATTTCATGATAAATGTTTATTATTCATGCTAGAATTGTATTAACCGGAAACATAATACATGTGTGAATACATAGACAAACATAATGTCACTAGTATGCCTCTACTTGACTAGCTCGTTAATCAAAGATGGTTAAGTTTCCTAACCATAGACATGAGTTGTCATTTGATTAACGGGATCACATCATTAGGAGAATGATATGATTGACTTGACCCATTCCGTTAGCTTAGCACTTGATCGTTTAGTATGTTGCTATTGCTTTCTTCATGACTTATACATGTTCGTGTAACTATGAGATTATGCAACTCCCGTTTACCGCAGGAACACTTTGTGTGCTACCAAATGTCACAACGTAACTGGGTGATTATAAAGGAGCTCTACAGGTGTCTCCGAAGGTACATGTTGGGTTGGCGTATTTCAAGATTAGGTTTTGTCACTCCGATTATCGGAGAGGTATCTCTGGGCCCTCTCGGTAATGCACATCACTATAAGCCTTGCAAGCAATGTAGCTAATGAGTTAGTTACGGAATGATGCATTACGTAACGAGTAAAGAGACTTGCCAGTAACGAGATTTAACTAGGTATTGAGATACCGACGATCGAATCTCGGGCAAGTAACATATCGATGACAAAGGGAACAACGTATGTTGTTATGCGGTTTGACCGATAAAGATCTTCGTAGAATATGTGGGAGCCAATATGGGCATCCAGGTCCCGCTATTGATTATTGACCGGAAACATGTCTCGGTCATGTCTACATAGTTCTGGAACCCGTAGGGTCCGCACGCTTAATGTTTCGTTGATGATATAGTATTATATGAGTTATGTATGTTGGTAACCGAATGTTGTTCGCAGTCCCGGATGAGATCATGGACATGACGAGGAACTCTGGGATGGTCCGGAGATAAAGTTTGATATATGGGATAATAGTGTTTGATCTCCGAAAGGGTTCCGGAACTCACCGGAAGGGGTTCCGGATGTTTCCCGAAATGTTTGGGTACGAGAACACGTTAGTTGGGCCAAAGGGGAAAGCCCACAAGGTTTTTAGAAAGCGCAAAAGGAAGTTTTGCGGAGTCCAGGGGCCAGACGCCAGGGTCCCTGGCGTCTGGGTCCAAACGCCAGGAACCCTGTCGTCTGGCCCTGGAGTCCGAGAAGGACTCTTGCCTTTCGGGTGAAACCGACTTTGTGGAGGCTTTTACTCCAAGTTTCGACCCCAAGGCTCAACATATAAATAGAGGGGCAGGGTTAGCACCAAAGACACATCAAGAAACACCAAGCCGTGTGGCGGCAACCCCGTCCCGTCTAGTTTATCCTCCGTCATAGTTTCCGTAGTGCTTAGGCGAATACCTGCGGAGATTGTTCTTCACCGACACCGTCACCACGCCGTCGTGCTGCCGGAACTCATCTACTACTTCACCCGTCTTGCTGGATCGAGAAGGCGAGGACGTCATCGAGCTGAACGTGTGCAGAACTCGGAGGTGCCGTGCGTTCGGTACTTGGATCGGTCGGATCGTGAAGCCTTACGACTACATCAACTGCGTTGATAAATGCTTCCACTTAGCAATCTTCAAGGGTATGAAGATACACTCCCCTCTTGTTGCTATGCATCACCATGATCTTGTGTGTGCATAGGAATTTTTTTGAAATTACTATGTTCCCCAACAGTGGCATCAGAGCCTAGGTTTTATGTGTTGATGTTATATGCACGAGTAGAACACAAGTGAGTTGTGGGCGATACAAGTCATACTTCTTACCAGCATGTCATACTTTGGTTCGGCGGTATTGTTGGATGAAGCGGCTCGGACCGACATTACGCGTACGCTTACGCGAGACTGGTTTTACCGCCGTGCTTTGCACTCAGGTGACTAGCGGGTGTCTGTTTCTCCAACTTTGGTTGAACCGAGTGTGGCTACGCCCGATCCTTGCGAAGGTTAAAACAGCACTAACTTGACGAACTATCGTTGTGGTTTTGATGCGTAGGTAAGAACGGTTCTTGCTAAGCCCGTAGCAGCCACGTAAAATTTGCAACAACAAAGTAGGGACGTCTAACTTGTTTTTGCAGGGCATGTTGTGATGTGATATGGTCAAGACGTGATACTATATTTTATTGTATGAGATGATCATGTTTTGTAACCGAAGTTATCGGCAACTGGCAGGAGCCATATGGTTGTCGCTTTATTGTATGAAATGCAAACGCCCTGTAATTGCTTTACTTTATCACTAAGCGGTAGCGATAGTCGTAGAAGAAATAGATGGCGTAACGACAATGATGCTACGATGGAGATCAAGGTGTCGCGCCGGTGACGATGGTGATCACGACGGTGCTTCGAAGATGGAGATCACAAGCACAAGATGATGATGGCCATATCATATCACTTATATTAATTGCATGTGATGTTTATCCTTTATGCATCTTATCTTGCTTTGATTGACGGTAGCATTTTAAGATGATCTCTCACTAAATTATCAAGAAGTATTCTCCCTGAGTATGCACCATTGCGAAAGTTCTTCGTGCTGAGACACCACGTGATGATCGGGTGTGATAGGCTCTACGTTCAAATACAATGGGTGCAAAACAGTTGCACACGCGGAATACTCAGGTTAAACTTGACGAGCCTAGCATATAACAGATATGGCCTCGGAACACGGAGACCGAAAGGTCGAGCGTGAATCATATAGTAGATACGATCAACATATTGATATTCACCGTTGAAACTACTCCATCTCACATGACGATCGGACATCGTGTAGTTGATATGGATCACCTAATCACTTAGAGGATTAGAGGGATGTCTATCTAAGTGGGAGTTCTTAAGTAATATGATTAATTGAACTTAAATTTATCATGAACTTAGTCCTAGTAGTATTTTGCAAATTATGTTGTAGATCAATAGCTTGCGTTGTTGCTTTCATATGTTTATTTTGATATGTTCCTAGAGAAAATTGTGTTGAAATATGTTAGTAGCAATGATGTGGATTGGATCCGTGATCTGAGGTTTATCCTTATTGCTGCACAGAAGCATTATGTCCTTAATGCACCGTTAGGTGACAGACCTATTGCAGGAGTAGATGCAGATGTTATGAACGTTTGGCTAGCTCAATATGATGACTACTTGATAGTTTAGTGCACCATGCTTAACGGCTTAGAATCGGGACTTCAAAGACGTTTTGAACGTCATGGACCATATGAGATGTTCCAGGAATTGAAGTAAATATTTCAAGCAAATACCCGAGTTGAGAGATATGAAGTCTCCAACAAGTTCTATAGCTAAAAGATGGAGGAGAATCGCTCAACTAGTGAGCATGTGCTCAGATTGTCTGAGTACTTCAAACGCTTGAATCAAGTGGGAGTTAATCTTCCAGATAAGATAGTGATTGTTAGAATTCTCTAGTCACCATTACTAAGTTACTAGAACTTCGTGATGAACTATAGTATGCAAGGGATGACGAAAACGATTCCCGAGCTCTTCGTGATGTTGAAATCGACGAAGGTAGAAATCAAGAAAGAGCATCAAGTGTTGATGATTGACAAAGATCACTAGTTTCAAGAAAAGGGCAAAGGGAAAGAAAGGGAACCTTCAATTAGAATGGCAAACAAGTTGTCACTCCCGTGAAGAAGACCAAAGCTGGACCAAAGCCTGAAACTGAGTGCTTACACGGCAAAAGAAATGGTCACTGGAAGCGGAAATGCCCTGAATATTTGGTGGATAAGAAGGATGGCAAAGTGAACAAGGGTATATTTGATATATAGGTTATTGATGTATGCCTTACTAGTGTTTATAGTAGTCCCTGAGTATTTGATACTTGTTCACTTGCTAATATTAGTAACTCGAAACAGGAGTTACAGAATAAACAGAGACTATTTGAGGGTGAAGTGACGATGAGTGTTGGAAGTAGTTCCAAGATTGATATGATCATCATCGCACACTCCCTATACTTTCGGGATTAGTGTTAAACCTAAATAAATGTTATTTGGCGTTTGTGTTGAGCATGAATATGATTTGATCATGTTTATTGCGATACGGTTATTCATTTAAAATTAGAGAATAAATTGTTATTCTGTTTACATGAAAAAGACCTTCGATGGTCATACACCCAATGAACATAGTTTGTTGGATCTCGATCGTAGCGATACACATATTCATAATATTGATGCCAAAAGATGAAAAGTTAATAATGATAGTGCAACTTATTTGTGGCACTGCCGTTTGGGTCACATCGGTGTAAAGCGCATGAAGAAACTCCATAAAGATGGATTCTCGGAATCACTTGGTTATGAATCATTTGATGCTTGCAAACCGTGCCTTTTGGGCAAGATGACTAAAACTCTGTTCTCCGGAACAATGGAACAAGCTATTGACTTATTGGAAATAATACATACCGATGTATGCGATCCAATGAGTGTTGATGCTCGTGGCAAGTATCGTTATTTTCTGACCTTCACAAGATGATTTGAGCAGATATGGGTATCTACTTGATGAAACATAAGTCTGAAATAGTTGAAAGGTTCAAAGAATTTCAGAGTGAAGTGGAAAAATCATCGTAACAATAAAATAAAGTTTCTACGATCTGATCGCGGAGATGAATATTTGAGTTACGAGTTTGGTCTTCAATTAAAACAATGTGAAATAGTTTCACAGCTCACGCCACCTGGAACATCACAATGTAATGGTGTGTCCGAATGTCGTAATCGTACTTTACTAGATATGGTGCGATCTATGATGTCTCTTATCGGTTTACCACTATCGTTTATGCATTAGAGACAGCTGCATTCACATTTAAATAGGGCACCATCTAAATCCGTTGAGACAACACCGTATGAACTATGGTTTAGTAGTAAACCTAAGCTGTCGTTTCTTAAAGTTTGGAGTTGCGATGCTTATATGAAAAAGGTTTTCAACCTGATAAGCTCAAACCCAAATCAGAGAAGTGCGTCTTCATAGAATACCCAAAGAAAATTGTTGGTTACACCTTCTATCACAGATCCGAAGGCAAGATATTTGTTGCTAAAAAAATGGATCCTTTCTAGAGAAGGAGTTTCTCTCGAAAGAAGTGAGTGGGAGGAAAAGTAGAACTTGATGAGGTAACTGTACCTTCTCCCGAATTGGAAAATAGTTCATCACTGAAATCAGTTCCAGTGATACCTACACCAATTAGTGAGGAAGCTAATGATGATGATCATGAAACTTCAGATCAAGTTACTACAGAACCTCGTAGGTCTTCCAAAGTACGGTCCGCACCAGAGTGGTACGGTAATCCTGTTCTGAAAGTCATGTTACTAGACCATGATAAACCTACAAAGTATGAGGAAGCGATGATGAGCCCAGATTCCGCGAAATGGCTTGAGGCCATAAAATCTGAGATATGATCCATGTATGAGAACAAAGTATGGACTTTGATTGACTTGCTCGATGATCAGCAAGCCATGTTAAATAAATGGATCTTCAAGAGGAAGACGGACACTGATAGTAGTGTTACTATCCACTAATCTCGACTTGTTGCAAAAGGTTTTCAACAAGTTCAAGGTGTTGAATACGATGAGATTTTCTCACTCGTGTCGATGCTTAAGTCTGTCCGAATCATGTTAGCAATTGCCACATTTTATGAAATCTGGCAAATGGATGTCAAAACTGCATTCCTTAATGGATTTATTAAAGAAGAGTTGTATATGATGCAACCAGAAGGTTTTGTCAATCCTAAAGATGCTAACAAAGTGTGCAAGCTCCAGCAATCCATCAATGGACTGGTGCAAGCATCTCAGAATTGGAATATACGCTTTGATGAGTTGATCAAAGCATATGGTTTTATACAGACTTTTGGAAAGGCCTGTATTTACAAGAAAGTGAGTGGGAGCACTACAGCCTTTCTGATAAGTATATGTGAATGACATATTATTAATTGGAAATGATGTAGAATTTTCTAGAAAGCATAAAGGAATGTTTGAAAGGAGTTTTTCAAAGAAAGACCTCGGTGAAGCTGCTTACACATTAAGCATCAAGATCTATATAGATAGATCAAGACGCTTGATAAGTTTTTTCAATGAGTACATACCTTGATAAGATTTTGAAGCAGTTCAAAATGGAACAGTCAAAGAAGGAGTTCTTTCCTGTGTTGCAAGGTGTGAAAGTGAGTAAGACTCAAATCCCGACCACGACAGAAAATAGAAAGAGAATGAAAAGTCATTCCCTGTGCCTCAGTCATAGGTTCTATAAAGTATGCTATGCTGTGTACCAGACCTATTGTATACCTTGCTCTGAGTTTGGCAAAGGAATACAATTTTGATCTAATAGTAGATCATTGGACAGCGGTCAAGAATATCCTTAGTGAGGACTAAGGAAATATTTCTCGATAATGGAAGTGATAAAAGAGCTCGTCGTAAAAAGTTACAATGATGCAAACTTTTACACCAATCCAGATGACTCTAGTCTCAATCTGGATACATATTGAAAGTGGGAGCAATTAGCTAGAATAGCTCCGTGCAGAGCATTGTAGACATATAATATTTGCAAAATACATACGGCTCTGAATGTGACAGACCCGTTGACTAAGCTTCTCTCACGAGCAAAACATGATCACACCTCAGTACTCTTTGGGTGTTAATCACATAGCTATGTGAACTAGATTATTGACTCTAGTAAACCCTTTGGGTGTTAGTCACATGACGATGTGAACTATGGGTGTTAATCATATACAGATATGAATATTAGTGTCAAATCACATGGCGATGTGAACTAGATTATTGACTCTAGTGCAAGTGGGAGACTGAAGGAAATATGCCCTAGAGGCAATAATAAAGTTATTATTTATTTCCTTATTTCATGATAAATATTTATTATTCATGCTAGAATTGTATTAACCGGAAACATAATACATGTGTGAATACATAGACAAACATAATGTCACTAGTATGCCTCTACTTGACTAGCTCGTTAATCAAAGATGGTTAAGTTTCCTAACCATAGACATGAGTTGTCATTTGATTAACAGGATCACATCATTAGGAGAATGATATGATTGACTTGACCCATTCCGTTAGCTTAGCACTTGATCGTTTAGTATGTTGCTATTGCTTTCTTCATGACTTATACATGTTCCTGTAACTATGAGATTATGCAACTCCCGTTTACCGGAGGAACACTTTGTGTGCTACCAAACGTCACAACGTAACTGGGTGATTATAAAGGAGCTCTACAGGTGTCTCCGAAGGTACATATTGGGTTGGCGTATTTCAAGATTAGGTTTTGTCACTCCGATTATCGGAGAGGTATCTCTGGGCCCTCTCGGTAATGCACATCACTATAAGCCTTGCAAGCAATGTAGCTAATGAGTTAGTTACGGAATGATGCATTACGTAATGAGTAAAGAGACTTGCCGGTAACGAGATTTAACTAGGTATTGAGATACCGACGATCGAATCTCGGGCAAGTAACATACCGATGACAAAGGGAACAACGTATGTTGTTATGCAGTTTGACCGATAAAGATCTTCGTAGAATATGTGGGAGCCAATATGGGCATCCAGGTCCCGCTATTGGTTATTGCCAGGTTTGCACGCTTAACGTTTCGTTGACGATATAGTATTATATGAGTTATGTATGTTGGTAACCGAATGTTGTTCGCAGTCCCGGATGAGATCATGGACATGACGAGGAACTCTAGAATGGTCCGGAGATAAAGTTTGATATATGGGATAATAGTGTTTGATCTCCGGAAGGGTTCCGGAATTCACCGGAAGGGGTTCCGGATGTTTCCCGAAATGTTTGGGTACGAGAACACGTTATTTGGGCCAAAGGGGAAAGCCCACAAGGTTTTTGGAAAGCGCAAAAGGAAGTTTTGCGGAGTCCAGGGGCCAGACGCCAGGGTCTCTGGCGTCTGGGTCCAGACGCCGGTAACCCTAGCGTCTGGCCCTGGAGTCCGAGAAGGACTCTTGCCTTTCAGGTGAAACCGACTTTGTGGAGGCTTTTACTCCAAGTTTCGACCCCAAGGCTCAACATATAAATAGAGGGGCAGGGCTAGCACCAAAGACACATCAAGAAACACCAAGCCGTGTGCCGGCAACCCCGTCCCCTCTAGTTTATCCTCCGTCATAGTTTCCGTAGTGCTTAGGCGAAGCCCTGCGGAGATTGTTCTTCACCGATACCGTCACCACACCGTCGTGCTGCCGGAACTCATCTACTACTTCGCCCGTCTTGCTGGATCGAGAAGGCAAGGACGTCATCGAGCTGAACGTGTGCAGAACTCGGAGGTGCCGTGCGTTCGGTACTTGGATTGGTCGGATCATGAAGACGTACGACTACATCAATCGTGTTGATAAACGCTTCCGCTTAGCAATCTTCAAGGGTATGAAGATACACTCCCCTCTCGTTCCTATGCATCACCATGATCTTGTGTGTGCGTAGGAATTTTTTTGAAATTACTACGTTCCCCAACATTCTTTTGCTGCAAGAATTTGATTTGCATATTATTGATAGAAAGGGAGCTGGGAACCCTGTAGCAAACAACTTGTCTAGGTTCGAAAATGTTCTTGATGACCCACTACCTATTGATGATAGCTTTCCCGATGAGCAATTAGCTGTCACAAATGCTTCTCGTAGTACTGCATGGTATGCTGATTATGCTAATTACATTGTTGCTAAATTTGTATCACCTAGTTTCACATACCAACAAAAGAAAGGGTTTTTCTATGATTTAAGACATTACTTTTGGGATGACGCACACCTTTATAAAGAGAAGTAGATGGTGTTATAAGACATTGTGTACCTGAGCATGAACAGGAACAGATCCGATGCAAGTGTCACTCCGAGGCCTATGGAGGACACCATGCTGGAGATAGAACTGCACACAAGGTATTACAATCTGGTTTTTATTGGCATACTCTCTTCAAAGATGCTCGTAAGTCTGTCTTGTCTAGTGATGAATGCCAGCGAATTGGTAATATTAGTAGACATCAGGAAATGCCTATGAATTATTCACTTGTTATTGAACCATTTGATGTTTGGGCTTTGATTATATGGGACCTTTTCCTTCCTCTAATGGGTATACCCATATTTTTGTTGCTGTCGATTATGTTACTAAGTGGGTAGAAGCTATTCCAACTAGTAGTGCTGATCATAACACTTCCATTAAAATGCTTAAAGATGTTATTTTTCCGAGGTTTGGAGTCCCTAGATATTTAATGACTGATGGTGGTTCACACTTTATTCATGGTGATTTCCGTAAATTGATTGCTAAATATGATGTCAACCAAAAAATTGCATCTCCTTATCATCCTCAGTCTAGTGGTCAAGTAAAATTGAGCAATAGAGAAAATAAATTGATCTTGCAAAAGACTGTTAATAGATCTAGAAAGAATTGGTCTAAGAAACTTGATGATGCATTATGGGCTTATAGAGTTGCTTATAAAAACCCTATGGGTATGTCTCCATACAAAATGGTTTATGGAAAAACATGTCACTTACCTCTTGAACTAGAACATAAGGCTTATTGGGCAATTAAAGAGCTCAACTATGATTTCAAACTTGCTGGCGAGAAGATGTTATTTGACATTAGCTCTCTTGATTAATGGAGAACCCAGGCCTATGAGAATGCCAAGTTGTTTAAAGAAAAAGTTAAAATATGGCATGACAAAGGATACAAAAGTGTGAATTCAATGTAGGTGATCATGTTTTGCTATACAACTCTTGTTTAAGACTTTTTGCAGGAAAGCTTCTCTCTAAATGGGAAGGCCCTTACATTATCGAGGAGGTTTACTGTTCCGGTGCTATCAAGATCAACATCGCCGAAGGCACCAACCCTAAGGTGGTAAACGGGCAAAGAATCAAACATTATATCTCAAGTACTCCCATAAACATTGAAACCAATATTATTAATACCATAACGCCGGAGGAGTACATAAGGGAGACTTTCCAGAACGTTTAGACTTCGAAAAGGAATATGTATGTGGTACGGTAAGTGATATGTCTCCAACGTATCTATAATTTTTGAGTGTTCCATGCTATTATATTACCCCTTTTGAATGTTTATGGGCTTTATTTTACACATTTATATCATTTTTGGGACTAACCTACTAACCGGAGGCCCAGCCCGTATTGCTGATTTTTTGCCTATTTCAGTATTTCAAAGAAAATGAATATCAAACGGAGTCCAAACGGAATGAAACCTTCGGGAGCATGATTTTTGGAACGAACGTGATCCGGAGAACTTGGAGTGCAAGTCAAGAAGCTTGCGAGGCGGCCAAGAGACAGGAGGGCGCGCCCACCCCCTGGGCACGCCCCTATCTCCTGGGCCCCACAGGCGGCCACCGACTTACTTCTTCCTCCTATATATACCTACGTACCCCGAAAACATCCAAGGAGCCAACGAAACGCAATTTCCACCACCATAACCTTCTGTATCCGCGAGATCCCATCTTGGAGCCTTCGCCGGCGCTCCGTCGGAGGGGGAATCAACCACGGAGGGCTTCTACATCAACACCATAGCCCCTCCAATGAGTTGTGAGTAGTTTACCACAGACCTTCGGGTCCATAGTTATTAGCTAGATGGCTTCTTCTCTCTTTTTGGATCTCAATACAATGTTCTCCCCCTCTCTTGTGGAGATCTATTCGATGTAAACTATTTTTGGTGTGTTTGTCGAGATCCGATGAATTGTGGGTTTATGATTAAGTTTATCTATGAGAAATATTTGAATCTCCTCTGAATTCCTTTATGTATGATTGAGTTATCTTTGCAAGTCTCTTCAAATTATCAGTTTAGTTTGGCCTACTAGATTGATCTTTCTTGCCATGGGAGAAGTGCTTAGCTTTGGGTTCAATCTTGCGGTGTCCTTACCCAGTGACAGAAAGGGTTGCAAGGCACGTATTGTATTGTTGCCATCGAGGATAAAAAGATGGGGTTTATATCATATTGCATGAGTTTATTCCTCTACATCATGTCATCTTGCTTAATGCGTTACTCTGTTCTTTATGAACTTAATACTGTAGATGCAGGCATGAGTCAGTCGATGTGTGGAGTAATAGTAGTAGATGCAGGCAGGAGTCGGTCTACTTGTTGCGGACGTGATGCCTATATACATGATCATGCCTAGATAATCTCATAACTATTCGCTTTTCTATGAATTGCTCGACAGTAATTTGTTCACCCACCGTAATACTTATGCTATCTTGAGAGAAGCCTCTAGTGAAACCTATGGCCCCCGGGTCTATCTTTTATCATATTTGCTTTCAATCTACTTTAAGCACCTTTTTATGAAATTTATTTTACTATTGTTACCGTGGCAACATGTGGGGCATCTTCCAGTACTGCAAGCGATTCTGACTAAGCATGTACGCCTCAATTTACATTTGATGTCTTGTTCCTTATCTTGAGAGTAGTTTGCATACTCCCTCCATTCCATAATGTAGTGCCTATAGATTTTTGGAAAAGTCAAACCTTATAAACTTTGACCAAGTTTATGGAGAAAAACATTTACATTTAGAATGCCAAACATATGTGATTAGATTCATCTTAAGATGTATTTTCATATTTTATATATTTGACATTGTATATATAAATAGTTTTCTCTATAAACTTGATCAAAGTATGTAAAGTTTGACTTTATAATAAAATCTATAGGCACTACATTATGGAACGGAGGGAGTACCATATAAGAGATTTTTCTTGCATGCCCATAAACTTAGGCGTTTGTAAAAGTTATTTCTCAAAATATATACAGAAAAGGTGAAGCGACTATTCATAACAGAGTTTTTTGTTCCTTTGCATGTTCTTTCTTTGAATTAAATTCTCTATTTTGCTAGGTTGTATTGAAATATACCTAACCTTTTAATTTTCTAGATACTCTAATCACTATTTGGTGTACCATATGTTGCTAGTACGGTAGTACCACATGATTTTTTTAAACATGCAAGAAGACTACATGTGTATCATTAAGAAAGAAGAAAGCCATGACCCAAACAACTCCATAGCAACACGATGCGACATGACCGAAAACTAAACGACAAAGGATCATGGTGATTCACAAGAAGACGACCGAACCTAATCTAGACTATAGCAAAAGGTACATCATAAGACATGGAAGTGATAACCGTCCACTACAAAGCCTGAAACTCATCCGCGAAGTAAAATGACTGAAACTCGACTACCAAACTGACACTTAATAGAATTAACCTATCCGAAGCCCGACCTCCCCAAAACCTAGCCGCCCCCACTACACCACCAGCCCCCACTCCGCTGCTGTAGTTCACCGAAGTCAAAGCCCGTGCGGCCTCCAAGGATGGCGGTGGTGAGTCACCTTTCCCATGTTGCCTTTGGTTCTTGAGGTGCAAATCCTAACCGTGCGCCGTCGACTTGGTTCGTTGGTGGTGGTGTTGCGTGCTCCTGTTTGGTGGTGAGATGTTTTACCTCTCCCTTGGCAGGAGCTCCTTAGTCACCGGCCCCATCGCGACCCTTTGTCCGAAGCTCCTCCTGTGTTCCTAGCCGCTTCTTATTGGATCGGGACGCTCTCTTGTCGGATCTGATGGCTGGTCACTTCTCGCAACGGTTTCTTGGTCGGACTTGGTGCTGGTTGCTCTCCCTAGTCATTGCTCGGCTAGATCTGGCCTTATCACTAGATCTGGTGCTTGTCCTATACCGCCTCGTCGTTCTCGAGGTGAAAAAAGTTAGGTCTTCATGGATGTGTGCAGCGCTACCTCATCCCCTATTTGATGTTTTGGTCATTACTAGTAAACGTGTACGTGCAATGCACGTCTATTATTATCACCAGATGCATAGAATAAACATACGCATGCCGACCTCCCTAATGATGTCGCGTTACCGACGTCAGCCTGTGTTGTACTCCCAGCACACCTCTTCCAGCGGGTCAACGGTGATGTACCCGCTGTCGTCCTCGTCAAAGTAGGCGAAGGCAGACAGCAGGCAATGCTTGTTAATGTGCACTTCGACCCGATGAACTCATCGTAGGCAATGATTCTGCTACTCCATCTTTCCTTTCCCTCTGATAATCAGCCATGCTTGACATGAAAATGCAAGTTGGCCCTGAGTTCATAGAAGCTATAGAAATTTCTAGGGGTAGCTCGATATGACTTTGTTCAGAATGTTTCATGTAGGATTGTTGTACATTCCATATATTTTTCTCCCTGTACTGGCCAAAAAGAAACTTATGGACACTACGCACATCCTGATGGAGCTTGCATTGGTCAATAGATGCTACACTTGAACATCCAAAATAAACAGAGTAAGCATTAGTACCAGGGATTGTGCTTGTCATATACTCCCTCCGTCCCAAAATTCTTGTCTTAGATTCGTCTAGATACGGATGTATCTAATACTACTAAAATGTGACTTGATACATCGGTATTTAGACAAATCTAAGACAAGAATTTTGGGACGGAGGGAGTATTTAAAATCTGAAAATATCATCAAAGTATATAGCATACTCCATGTATAATCATACTGAGTTTGGCAATGTACGAGTGGATTAATACCAGAGAATCAGATAAGACCAAATAAAGCTAGCAGTTAGTCAAGAACATCCATTGTGCTGGACTAACATACTATAGACACAGAGAAACAATTAGTTTTAGGCATACTGTTAGGAGGACCTACTATTTAACAAAGTTTAATGAGTACAGATTCACCTTTTGCATAACCAGATAGGAAGATTATAAGTAGTATGCTAGTGCTTCGTAGCCTACAAAAAATGTTGTGCTAGTGGCAAAGAGAAACTAAAAGATAAGATATAAGATACGACCGCAATATTTAGAGATTATGTAATGTCAGACAAACAAATTCAATTTTTTCCTTCTTACTGAAACAAAATAACTGTTATATCTATCAGGGCATCATGAAGTTCAAATGAAAAGGTCTAGGATATACCAATATTAAGTATTTTTTCCTCAAAAGAAAAAACCCAAATGTGAAATCTGAGCCTCAAGTCCTTAACAATGCCTGCCTGCAATTCAATAATTGTTTACTCATGGCATCTATCTATTTGAAAAGGGTACAATGATGTCAGAACAAAAATGACTTGAAAATAAGGATAATCTTACATTGCAAGAGGACGCGACCTGATAGTTCCAACAAAGAAAAGAGGACAGAACCTGAAATCTTTTTGCACTTGCATATAAAGAAGTGTCATCTGCAGATCTCCAACATACTGATCAGTGAAATCTCCAAAAGAAATCTGTTGTGAGGAACTGAAGATCACTTAAAAAAATCAATAGTCCCAACATATATAAACAGCGAAGGGAAACTGTGGTGCAAAATCATAATAGGTAAAGTCATACGTTAAGCACAGTCAAAAGAAAATTAGAAGATAAAAAGAATTATCAAAGGCTTCATCAAAATTTAAAGGTTGCAAAACTATTTTTTCTGAATGCGCAAGAGAACTATGCGGCGTTCCATTAATATAGAAAAGGGTAATCCGCCGTAGATCAAGAATTACATGAGAGCATGCCGGGCTATCTGCGACACAACCAAATCCGTAAATGGTTTCCCTTTGCTCCGTGTTAGATCAGGGACCACTATGCCTGAGTCCAACATTATTCCAAATGATGTCTGTGACCAGTTATCACTTTCTCCCATACACTTCGTAAGAAACGATGAAGATATACTACAAATAGTTCAACTTGTACTCATGCATGAGAGTTTAAAAAAACTGTTACAACACCTCAATTCAACAGTACCTTGTTTGGGTCAGCCAACAGCACAAGATCTCCAATAAATTATAGTGCTTACCATTCTGCAAATTTCAAGTAATGACACTCCTTGCGTCAATCATAACAGAAGGAGGGCATGGTGGTATTACCGTGAAACCACAATGAAAGCACCGGTAGACTGTATTATAAAACTGGGGGTATTATTTACTCAATACTTGATTTATTCTGATGTAGCAATGATCTGTGCCTACATAAATACCTTCAGTTTGTGCTGCCATTGGAATGATTGTAAAGAATTCACCAGCATCAAAAGTTTGTCCTCCCATTGGAATGTATGTTATTTACTCATTATACGAACTGTAAAACCATGATATACTGATTAGCTAAATTTCAGTGTAAATTGCAGAAACCACAAACAAAATTCTATAATGGTCGCCAATAATATCAGAATAGATGCCTAGTATTACCAGGAAGCGCCCCCAAAATGCCATAGCGATCAGTGCGGCGATGGCCGGTAGGATTGATTTTTTGGAGTAGTATTCATATAGAGTCCACCAACGGTCAAGAAGAACGCATAAAAGCACTGTCAATCGATAGTATGGCAGCAAACCTTCTAAAGGCGGACATAGGAAATATTATGTATGCACTGCAGGCAAAAATGCATAACGATCATAAGGCTCCGAAAATTGCTAGAAACAATCACACAACTGGCATTCATGGGATACCAGCAACATGATCTTTGCAGTACCAATCTGGACATGTAAGCAGCTAACTTTTCACACAACAATCAACTTGAATAGAGACAGCAAAAAGGTTTGAGCAATTAATCTGTTCACAAACACTACCTCAATAAAAATGGTTTTTGAGGTAACATTGGATGATAAGAAAATCAAATCATCAACCCAGCTGTACCTGAACAAAATGATATGGCCATCTGTACCTGAACAGAATTAGATGGCCATCTGTAGGCCCTCTTAAACTACAGCTTGGAGATGAGTTCTTAAATCTGCCTCAAATCACATGATACAAGAAACTGAAAAGGAAACTACGAGGAAATGCAAACACAAACGTTTACCTCTGTGGAGATGAGTTCTTAAATCGGTGGCCATCTGTAGTTCCAATTAGCCCGGTCCCTTTTCTCCAATGGAGACATGTAAGCAACAAAACTTCAAAATATGAGTTGCTTGGACTACAAATTTCCGAAATCCTGAATAATTCAATATGTCCTCATAAATTTCAGGAATCCTGATGGTAGCTATTTGTCTCTGAGTATATGCTGGCAGAATATGAAATTGGTTTGCTTGGTCTCTTGAGTATAGAAACTTACTTGCGACTCCGGCGGAGTGGCAGCGTGGCTGCGTGGCGGTGGCGGAGTGGCGGCTTGGCGGAGGCGGCGACCCGCGGCGGGGCGGCTCCGGCGGCTGGGAGGCTCCCGACGACCCGCGGCCGCTTCCCGTGGCTCTGGCGGCGCGAGGCAGCG
>NC_041381.1:369040175-369053685 GCF_002162155.2 Triticum dicoccoides | reverse complement strand
GCTCCCGGCGACCCGCGGCGCGAGGCAGCGGTGAAGGGCGCGGCTGCGGGAGGCGAACGACGCGGCTGCGGGAGGAGGAGGAGGAGGTCGTGCGGGAGAAGGAGGAGGTCGTGCGGGGGTGGGGGGCGTTTTTTTTGCTGCGGGACGATTTTTACTGCGGGCGATTAGCGATCGATTGTGGCTTGTTGCGTGGTTGGTAGCGTTAAACACAGAATGATTAAGGGCCATTAGATTTTGATGATGGATGGATTTGATTGTTTGGATCTGCCCCTCTCTTTCTTTTATAGTGGTAGTAGATAAACAAGCTGGTCGCCATCAGGCTCATCTGTGGTCGATGGACTGTTTTGTCGTGGTGATATAGGTAGTTTGTTGTTGGTTGGTCGAGGGGTTGGGCGCTGATTGGGAATAGAGATAAATTCACTCATGGTACATGAAGTTGTACAACATGTGCAGTTTGGCACTCAAAGTTAAAAAATACGGGAAAACTTGTGTCTAAACCCTTCCGAGCATGCACGTACGGTGCAACTCTCCTCTCAAGCCTTATATGCCGCTGGCATAAACACATGAACACTTTCTACAACAACATATTTTTTTTATCATATGTACTACAATTACAAATATAAACACTTTAAAAAATGATATGAACATTTATTCAAATACTTTTTTAGAGATTATATTTATACTTTATTAAATATATGTTTACTATTTTGAATTATACAAACATTATTATAGTTAATATGCATTATTTCAGTTATGTAATTATTTTTCCAAATAATATGTGAAACTATTTCATTATCACATGAACATTCTTTTAAATAACTTATTTATTTGTATGTACATTATTTATAACACATGAATATTCTAACTTAAATTTTTAGAATTATCAAAAAGTTTAACTTATGAAAAATGGGCCATAGTGACTACAGCCCATTAGGTCCAGTTATCTTGTGTAGACATCAAACTCTATCGGCTCGTGAGTTCGAATTGCTGTAAGCAACATTTTTTGTTTTACTTTCCCTTTGTACTGTTCCCTGATGGGTGGGGCCCAACAGTCACACAGACATATGTAGTCGCATTTTTGGGATTTTTACGAGAACCGGTAGTAATTTAGAACGTTTTTTTTTTGCAAAAGGCGACGCTTTAGCTTTACCCAGCCACTAGTAGTGGGCCCGGTGTCAGGCTAACGCGAGTGGTGTATATGGCTCCAAACAAGAATTTGGATTCGTTGGGGTTTTCTTTGCGATGTAGAAGTGCGAGCGATTGTGGTTGTTGCTCGTTTTATATTTTTGTCGGGCTGACCGTGGGGTCATGGAGTTTCTTTCTTTGCGAGTAATCCGCATGTGGTCTATATGTAACGGTTTTCGCCCGGTTTTTCGTTAATTAACTGGGCAATTCTCTTCCTCTTAATTAATCGATGAGGCAAATCTTTTTGCCTCCGTTTTTGAAAAAAAAGAATTACACCATACATGCACACTGGTACAAGTTTCAACACCAGCTTTACGTATCTTTCAACTTTCGGCACCAAACTATACATGTTGTGCAACTTCATATACCACAAGTGCACGATCAAACGGCTTCACTTGAGCGTTTTAACCGAGCCTTCATGGTCCTCCTTCCCAAAACCCTGGCGCCAACGTCCCCAGATGCTTTTAGACCAATCTCTCTTCAAAATTGTACTCCAAAAGCAGTTGCCAAAGTTCTCACTAACAGGGTCAAGCCACTAATCCCACTACTCATTCACTAGCTATGATCAAATGGGTTTCCTTCACGGACGCAACATCGCTGGAAACTTCATTTATGCAGCTGATATCCTAAGTGCTTGCCACACACGTAAAGCGCCGACCATGGTCTTCAATCTTGATTTCAGGAAAGCTTTTGACTCCATCTGCTGGTCCTCCCTCTTTCAAATCCTACAAGCTCGAGGTTTCCCCCCACTTTTCTGCTCATGGGTCCAAGAAATTCTCTACACTGGGAAAACGGCCATCCTCCTAAATGGCATTCCGGGGCCATGGATCCAATGTAGATGCGACTTACGACAAGGAGACCCCTTTTTGCCATATTTGTTCATCATCGTTGCAGATGTCTTACAAAGACTGATTGCCAGCGCTTTCCAACAGAATGTTCTTTGCCACCCACTACGACCAAACGAACCACCAGTGACGCTGCAATACGCTGACGATACCCTTATCATCGCTGTTGCTAACGATGCAACGACCTTAACCCTAAAACAAACACTCCACGATTTTGCCCTTGCAACGGGGCTGCTTATCAACTTCCAAAAAACGGCACTCCTCACCATCGCCACTGATCCATCCATGCAAATCAACATCGCCACTGCTAGTGGATGCTCATTATCCTCCTTTCCACTAATGTACCTAGGCCTTCCTCTCTCCCCCACCAAACTGCCACTCACAGCCTTCGACCCAATCATTGACAGCTTTCGGAAGTTCCTCTTCGGCTGGGTAGCGCGTCTGCTTTCACGCGGTGCTTGATTAACTCTGCTAACTGCAGTCCTAGACTCACTAACGGTCTATTTTATGTCACTTTTTCGTCTTCCTAAGTCAATCATAGCAAAACTTGATGCCATTCAGAGGGCGTTCTTCTGGTCTAATGAGGCAACTTGCATGGGGGCAAGCTGTTTAGTCGCATGGAAAAACGTTTGCAAACCGAAAGAGACTGGTGGTCTAGGCATTAAAAATTTCAAAGTTCAGAACCGCTGCTTGCTTATGAAATTCTCCTTCAAGATTTTGCAGAACCCAAACGTCCCTTGGACACAGTGGTACCACCAACAATATCCTCTTGGCATCTCAGCAAAAACTGCAAGGCCCTCCTTCCTCTGGAAAATTATCAACAAAAATCTGCCACTGCTCATCGAGCACTCTTTTGTGATCACCTACAATGGGCTTTCCACCTTCTTTTGGTTAGACACATGGCTACTACAATCGCCTCTCCATAAAGTTTTCCCCAACCTACACTCACACTCGTTGGATGACAAGGTTCTAGTGGCTACAATATGGCAAAAAGGCTTATTAACGAACCTGTGGAACCGTCTATCTAATGCTGCTGCTCGCGAGTTGGACTGTGTACTGTTGCTGTTGCAGGATTTTCAGCAGGTAGATCGCTCTGACGAACGGTCCCTCTCCCATGGGCTGCCATTCTCTACCAAGAACGCTTACTCCTCCGTTCTTGCTGAAGACTATGCTGACCCCCACCATGACTTTGTCTGGGCCTCCAAGGTGCCGATCAAAGTCAAGATCTTCGCCTGGCTTCTCCTCCATGATCGGCTAAACACGAAAGCCAACATGTTTCACAAGCATATTGCCCAATCAGTTGCTTGCCCCCTGAGGGAGTCCCGGACTAGGGGGTGTCCGGATAGCCGAACTACCATCATCGGCCGGACTCCAAGACTATGAAGATACAAGATTGAAGACTTCGTCCCGTGTCCGGATGGGACTTTCCTTGGCGTGGAGGGCAAGCTTGGCGATACGGATATGTAGATCTCCTACCATTGTAACCGGCTCTGTGTAACCCTAGCCCTCTCCGGTGTCTATATAAACCGGATGGCTTTAGTCCATAGGACGAACAACAATCAGACCATAGGCTAGCTCCTAGGGTTTAGCCTCCTTGATCTCGTGGTAGATCTACTCTTGTAACCCACATCATCAATATTAATCAAGCAGGACGTAGGGTTTTACCTCCATCAAGAGGGCCCGAACCTGGGTAAAAACATAGTGTCCCTCGTCTCCTGTTACCATCCGCCTAGACGCACAGTTCGGGACCCCCTACCCGAGATCCGCCGGTTTTGACACCGACATTGGTGCTTTCATTGAGAGTTCCTCTGTGTCGTCACCGATAGGCTCGATGGCTTCTTCGATCATCATCAATGACGCAGTCCAGGGTGAGACCTTCCTCCCCGGACAGATCTTCATATTCGGCGGCTTTGAACTGCGGGCCAATTCGCTTGGCCATCTAGAGCAGATCGAAAGTTACGCCCCGGGCCGCCAGGTCAGATTTGGAAGTTTGGACTTCATGGCTGACATCCGTGGGGACTTGATCTTCGACGGATTCAAGCCACAGCCGAGCGTGCCACACTATCACGTCGGGCATGATTTAGCTCTGCCGCCGGACAGTACCCTGAAGGCCGCACTCGAAACCACTCCGATCTTCAATTCGAAGCCAGCTCCGCAGATCGCGGATGGATGCCTAGACACCGCCTCGGGGGCTGCAACCTCTACGACGATAGAGTCGAACACCGATCTTGTCCCCCATGAAGCTCGTGACTCCGAGGTGCCGGACTCCTTGCCGGACTCCGGACCTCCCGCGCCCCCTCCAGTCGAATCCGATTGGGCGCCGATCATGGAGTTCACCGTGGCGGACATCTTTCAACACTCACCTTTTGGCGACATCTTGAGTTCGCTAAAGTACCTCTCGTTATCAGGAGAGGCCTGGCCGGACTGCGGCCAGGACAGTTGGGATGCGGACGACGAAGAAATTCAGAGCCCACCCACCACCCACTTGGTAGCCACTGTCGACGATCTAACCGACATGCTAGATTACGACTCTGAGGACATCGACGGTATGGACGACGATGCCGGAGACGACCAAGAACCAGCGCCCACCGGGCACTGGAAAGCCACCTCTTCATACGACATATACATGGTGGATATCCCAAAGGATGGGAACGGCGAAGGAATAGCGGAGGATGACCCCTCCAAGAAACAGCCCAAGCGCCGGCGTCAGCGGCGCCGCTCTAAATCTCGCCATAGCAAGAATGAGGATTCCGGCACCGGAGACAATAATACACCGGATAGCGCCGAAGACAACCCACTCTAGCAAGATCCAACACAGGAGGAGGGGGACGCCAGCCCTCATGAGAGAGCGGCCGAAGAAGATGTAGAGGACTATATGCCTCCCTCCGGAGACGAGGCAAGCCTCGACGACGACGAATTCGTCGTGCCTGAGGATCCCATCGAACAGGAGCGTTTCAAACGCAGGCTTATGGCCACGACAAACAGCCTAAAGAAAAAGCAGCAGCAGCTTAGAGCTGATCAAGATCTGCTAGCCGACAGATGGACCGAAGTCCTCGCGGCCGAAGAGCATGAACTCGAACGCCCCTCCAAAAGCTACCCCAAACGTAAGCTGCTCCCCCGATTAGAGGTGGAGGCATATGATCCTGCTTCACCAGGAGACAATACGGCTGATCGACCACCCCGTGGTCGCGATAGAGAGGCCTCAAGGCCCTTCACTAGACCCGTACCCCAGCATCGCTCGAAAAGCACAAGGCCACAGGGGAACACTCCGGACCTGCGCGACATATTGGAGGATAAGGCAAGACAATCAAGATCGATCTATGGATCACGTGGGCGCCCCACGATATGTGACGATCACCGTCACCCCGGACACAGTAAGTCCGGCCGGGCCGAACACAACAGACAAAGCTCTTTTGAGCTCCGTCGCGATATCGCCCAGTACAGAGGCGCCGCACACCCACTGTGCTTCACAGATGAGGTAATGGATCATCAAATCCCAGAAGGGTTTAAACCCGTCAATATTGAATCTTATGATGGCACAACAGACCCCGCGGTCTGGATCGAGGACTATCTTGTCCACATCCACATGGCCCTCGGAGACGATCTCCACGCCATCAAATATCTCCCACTGAAACTTAAAGGACCAGCCCGGCACTGGCTTAACAGCTTGCCAGCAGAGTCAATCGGGAGTTGGGAGGACCTGGAAGCCGCATTCCTTGATAACTTCCAAGGCACGTACGTGCGACCACCAGATGCAGATGACCTAAACCACATAATTCAGCAGCCAGACGAATCGGCAAGAAAATTCTGGACACGATTCTTAACCAAGAAAAAACAAATCGTCGACTGTCCGGATGCCGAGGCCCTTGCGGCCTTCAAGCATAACATCCACGACGAGTGGCTTGCCCGGCACCTAGGACAGGAAAAGCCGAAATCCATGGCAGCCCTTACATCACTCATGACCCGCTTCTGTGTAGGTGAGGACAGCTGGCTAGCACGCAGCAACAACCTCAACAAAAATTCTGACAGTCCGGATATCAAGGACCGTAGTCGTAGGTCGCATCGCAACAAAAACAAACGCCGCATTAACAGCGATAACAGTGAGGATACGGCAATCAATGCCAGATTCAGAGGCTCTAAACCCGGTCAACGGAAAAAGCCATTCAAAAGAACAACTCAGGGTCCGTCCAATTTGGACCGAATTCTCGACCGCTTGTGCCAGATACATGGCACCCCTGAAAAGCCAGCTAACCACACCAATAGAGACTGCTGGGTGTTCAAGCAGGCAGGCAAGTTAATTGCCGAAAACAGCGACAAGGGGCTACATAGCGACGACGAGGAAGAGACCCGACCGCCGAACAATAGAGGACAGAAGGGTTTCCCCCACAGGTGCGGACGGTGAACATGATATATGCCACGCACATACCCAAAAGGGAGCGGAAGCGTGCACTCAGGAATGTATACGCGATGGAGCCAGTTGCCCCGAAGTTCAATCCATGGTCCTCTTGCCCGATCACCTTTGACCAAAGGGACCACCCCACCAGCATTCGCCATGGTGGGTTCGCCGCATTGGTTCTAGACCCAATCGTCGATGGATTTCATCTCACCAGAGTCCTGATGGACGGCGGCAGCAGCCTAAACCTGCTTTATCAGGACACGGTGCGCAAAATGGGCATAGACCCCTCAAGGATTAAACCTACCAAGACGACCTTTAAAGGAGTCATACCAGGTGTAGAAGCCAATTGTACAGGCTCAGTTACACTGGAAGTGGTCTTCGGATCCCCGAATAACTTCCGAAGCGAGGAGTTAATCTTCGACATAGTCCCGTTCCGCAGCGGCTATCATGCCTTGCTCGGACGTACCGCGTTCGCAAAGTTCAACGCGGTGCCGCACTACGCATACCTCAAGCTCAAGATGCCAGGCCCTAGAGGAGTCATCACGGTCAACGGAAACACTGAACGCTCCCTCCGAACGGAGGAACATACAGCGACTCTCGCGGCAGAAGTACAAAGCAGCCTTTTAAGGCAATTCTCGAGTCCGGCTGCCAAGCGGCCGGACACAGCTAAGCGTGCCCGGAGTAACCTACAACACGACCACCTGGCACGTTCCGAGCACGCGTAGCAGTGCTGCCCCAACCCCAGCCCCTGTAAAACATTAAGACAGACCCTTCGCGTACTCCATTACGCTCTGAAGATACCATGGGCATGGGGCAAGGGGCTCGACCACGATAAGCCCAGACTGCGGCTCAACCGCACCAGGGGATCTTAAGTGTGTCGTTTCTTTTTCTTTTCCTTTTATTTTTTACCTACAGGACTCCGTTCGTCAGAGGCCCTGTCCGGCAGCAGACATGCTGAACCCATGATGCAACAACCAGGGAAGGAGAAAGGCTACAACGAAAATCCAGGTGGTCTCCATCATGAGCATTAAATCTGTTTTATGCATTATTCCGTAGCCTACCCCTGGAGGGGGACATGTTAAACAGTCCCATCCCTTGCTTACCGCACCACTTGTATCGTCCTGCACTTACAGCAGTTTTTATTGAATAAAGCAATGCAGCACATTTTTGCTTCTAATTGCATTTCTTTCTTACACATATGTTCATCTATGACATGTTGCATCCGTATGTTTTGGTACGGCTAAATACACTAGGGGCTTATGTTTCCCGCGTTATGGTGTGATAAGTCCGAACACTTTCACAAGTGCGGCACCCCGAACTTATAGCATTATATGCATCGGCTCCGAATCATGTTCCTGGGTCAATAGTTGGGTTTGCCCGGCTCCCATGTTTTGGTACCTTACGTTCCGTTTTATCGGCTAAGGTAGCACTGGGAGAACCACTGCGACTGCGCCCCAGTTGAGCTGGGTTAACGCCTCAGTGGAGAAAGCTAAAACTGACCGTCATGATGAGGAGAGAGCTGGTCATTGTTCGAGAGGTTCTTTGCGAGTCCCTAAAGACTTATGCTGCTTCGAGCGAGGAGCCAGATTCTGTCCGGCCAAGGCGTGGATAGCGCCCCAAATTCGGCCTTCCGAAAACTAGGGGCTTCGCCGAAATTTAAAATTATAGAATTCTATGGCTAAGTAAGAGTGTTCAAGCATTATAAGTCCGGTTGCCTTGTTCGTTGTGTTGAGCGCCTCCCTAGATGGACCCAAAAATGGGAACAAGAGCGCTCGAGTTTATCCCAAACACCCCAGCACTCGTGGCATGGGGGCTGAAGCCGACGACTTGCCATCTCTCAGATTTGATAAAGAGCCGCACAGAAGGTAATATTTTAAATTAACAAGCGTTGCTTAGCGCATATGAACCAAGTTTTCAGCGCACAGGATAACAAAATGCGAGTCTACTCAAATATTACATCTTTGGAGCACTCACCCGCAATAGTGCGGGCGCCCTTCAGCACACTCTTATAATACATCTCGGGCATGCGATGCTCCTTGCCCTCTGGTGGGGGGGGGGTCCATCACAAGCTTCTGGGCATCCATCTTGCCCCAGTGCACCTTTGCACGAGCAAGGGCCCGACGCGCACCCTCGATACAGGCGGAGTGCTTGATAACTTCAACCCACGGGCACGCGTCCACCAGCCGCCGCACCAGGCCGAAGTAGCTCCCAGGCATAGCCTCCTTAGGCCACAGCCGAACTATGAGGCCCTTCATGGCCTGTTCGGCCGCCTTGTGGAGCTCGACCAGCTGCTTCAGCTGGTCGCTAAGGGGCACCGGATGTCCAGCCTCAGCATACTGAGATCAGAAGACC
The DNA here is from genome assembly GCF_002162155.2 of Triticum dicoccoides. Taxonomy (NCBI): domain Eukaryota; kingdom Viridiplantae; phylum Streptophyta; class Magnoliopsida; order Poales; family Poaceae; genus Triticum; species Triticum dicoccoides. The sequence continues at coordinate 369,044,907 of NC_041381.1, read as the reverse complement.
TTCTCCGTTGAGCTCCCCTCCTCAGCCCGGTAGAATGCGACAGCATCGGACACGCTGCGGAGAAGATCTGCGAACGCTCCTGGAGAGCTCCGAATTCGGGTAAGCGACAGGTAATTAACACTCACATGCTTACTTTGCATGAAAAATGCCTTACCCGCTGCTATTTTCTTTACCGCCTCGATCTCCTGGAGGGCCTTGTAGACTTCGGCCTTAGCGGCTTTGGCACTCTCAAGAGCCGTTGCAAGCTCAGACTCTCGAGTCTTCGAGTCACGCTCCAGGCTCTCATGTTTCCTCACGAGATCCTGGAGCTCTTGCTGTACCTCCGCCACCCGCGCCTCCTGTTTCCCTCGCTCAGTGCGCTCCACAGCCGCATTGCATTCGGCCGCGGCCACCGCCTCCTTCAGGGTCGCCACCTTGTTAGTGGCCCCTGCAATACCCCAGTTATCCTTGTCATTTTTCTTGCAACCAAATCCTTTTCTGTAAGGTACAATTTTCATAAGGTATTACTCACCTTCTTTTTCCTCGAGCTGCTTCTTGGCATGGCCGAGCTCGTTCTCGGACCGCTCGAGGTTTTCCTTCAAAGTTTTGACCTCCGCAGTCAGTGCGGCAGAGGTCAGCAGCACAGCCTGCAATCCCATATTGACATATTTTCATGACTCCTGCGTTTATCTTTCTAAAGATCCTCAGTCCGGCTTTTCTTTCCGAACACCGAACCGAGCATCAGGGGCTACTGTCTATGCGGTACCATTTTACATATATTGAAATTCTTACCTCAAAGCCTGTTAGAAGGCTGCTGCAGGCTTCGGTCAGCCCGCTCTTGGCGAGCTGAACCTTCTGAATCACCGCACTCATAACAGTGCGGTGTTCCTCTTCGATGGAGGCGCCGTTGAGCGCCTCCAGCAAATTATCCGGCACCTCCGGTTGGACGGAGGCAGTCGGCGTCGCGGTCTTGCCCTTCTTCCGAAGGGGTCGCCCGCCGGACTCCGGAGCCACTATGTGTTCCGGGGCTGAGTCCGGTGCAAAGTCCGGGAGGTTGTCCTGCGACACCTCCGAGGCCCTCTCCTCCTGGTGGGTCCCTTCCTGGGATCCCACCTCGGCATCGTCCGCATCACGGGGGGTGGAGGCAGTCAGAAGAGAATCCATATTCGACGCCCCTAAGGACCCGCTCGACGAAGTGGGGAGATCATCCTTAGGCGGACTGCAGGGTTGTATGCGGCATTAGAAAGACATAATGTGGCGGAAAACGAAAACCTTGAAGTTATTCGGGAGTCCGGATACTTACGATCTTGCCAGAGGCTTGGCCCTTGGAGGCCAGTCCTTATCGTCGTCACTGGCGTTGGCGGAACAGTCCGGGGGAAGAGTTTTTCCCCTCTTGGACCCTTCGGCCTCCCTTGTTGGGGATGCCTTCCTTTTCTTCCCTCCCCCCGCTGGGGGAGAGGCTTTCTTCTTCTCCTCCTCGCCTTGGTGGGAGGAGTCGGCCTCGGATTCATCGTCCAATAGCACCTGAAAACGGGAACTCTTCCGAGTCCCCGTGGCCTTCTTCTTGGCCTTCTTCTCCGGCACCACGTGGGGTGCCGGAGCCAGCAGCCCCGTTAGGCGGGCGTCAGCTGGGTCCTCTGGCAATGGGGCCGGACAGATAGCCTGTGCGGCCTTCTTCAGCCAGTCCTGTCAAAGGAAAGGGAGTTTAGATCCTGCATAGAGTCAAACTATGAATAACAAGCGTCCCGTAAAGGACAATATCACTTACCTCGTCAGCTGGACGCTGCGAGCTGAATCCGCGATCTTCGGTAGCGGATGCGGGAGCCTCGGCGCCCTTGAACAGCACCTTCCAGACCTCTTCGTACGTAGTGTCGAAGAGCCCATTCAAAGTCTGGTGCTGCGCCGGATCGAACTCCCACATATTGAAGCCCCGTCGTTGGCACGGGAGAATCTGGCGGATGAGCATGACCTGGACTACGTTGACAAGCTTGAGCTTCTTGTCCACCAGCTTTTGGACGCAGGCTTGGAGTCCGGTCAGCTCCTCCGAATCGCCCCAAATCCGGCTGCTCTCTTTCCAGGAAGTGAGCCGTGTGGGGATGCCGGATTTGAATTCGGGGCCCGCTGCCCATTCGGGATCACGCGGCTCGGTGATGTAGAACCACCCCGATTGCCACCCCTTGATGGTTTCCACAAAGGTGCCCTCCAGCCACATAACGTGGGACATCCCGCCCACCATGGCGCCTCCGCACTCCGCTTGGCTGCCCTTCACAACCTTCGACTTGACACTGAAGGTCTTGAGCCACAAGCCGAAGTGGGGCTGGATGCAGAAGAAGGCCTCGCACACGATGATAAACGGCGAGATGTTGAGAATAAAATTCAGGGCCAGATCATGGAAATCTAGGCCGTAGTAGAACATGAGCCCCCGGACAAAGGGATGAAGTGGGAAGCTCAGTCCGCGGAGGAAATGGGGAAGTAATACTACCCTCTCATGGGGCCTGGGGGTGGGGATGAGCTCTCCCTCATCGGGGAGCCGATGCGCGATGTCGCTGGACAAGTATCCGGCGCTGCGCAACTTCTAGATATGCCCCTCCGTGACGGAGGAGGCCATCCATTTGCCTCCCGCTCCGGACATATTTGGAGAAGGTTGAGGTGAGATGTGCGGGCTTGGACGCTAGAGCTCGAGTTCGCAGAGATGGATAAGCCAAGGAGAAAGAAGGTGCAGGTAAAAAGGTTGGATCTTTATCCCCTTATATGGGCGGACAGAAACACGCGTCCCCACCGGCCTGGTAAAACTCGCTTATCTCCCAAGCGTCACAATCAATGGCGCGGTTGGGTTACCCACGTCCGTATTGATGGGAATCCCGGAATAAGGGGAACACGATCTCTGCTTCGACAAGACGTGACAAGGAAGCCGCCTCGCTGAACGCGCTGAGGTGGAACAATAAAAACAATTCGAGTAAAGGCTTGGAAGTGGTGTGACGTCACGCCGCAGAATGCATCAGCAGATTGATCTTGTGTAATATTATTCTCTCTACGGTGGTATGTGGAATTTATTTTTGCAGAGCGGGACATGTGTTCACGATTTTCTATAAATTATTCGGAGGAGGAACCCGCCTTGCAATGCCGAAGACAATATGCGCGCCGGACTCGTCGTCATTGAAGCCTGGTTCAGGGGCTACTGAGGGAGTCCCGGACTAGGGGGTGTCCGGATAGCCGAACTACCATCATCGGCCGGACTCCAAGACTATGAAGATACAAGATTGAAGACTTCGTCCCGTGTCCGGATGGGACTTTCCTTGGCGTGGAGGGCAAGCTTGGCGATACGGATATGTAGATCTCCTACCATTGTAACCGACTCTGTGTAACCCTAGCCCTCTCCGGTGTCTATATAAACCGGATGGCTTTAGTCCATAGGACGAACAACAATCAGACCATAGGCTAGCTCCTAGGGTTTAGCCTCCTTGATCTCGTGGTAGATCTACTCTTGTAACCCACATCATCAATATTAATCAAGCAGGACGTAAGGTTTTACCTCCATCAAGAGGGCCCGAACCTGGGTAAAAACATCGTGTCCCTCGTCTCCTGTTATCATCCGCCTAGACGCACAGTTCGGGACCCCCTACCTGAGATCCGCCGGTTTTGACACCGACACCCCCGATGTCAAGACCCGCACGAGGATGCTCTTCATCTCATCTCCAACTGCTCCTATGCAACACAGGTTTGGTCCTCCTTGGGTCTGCAGTCGCCACCTCCCTGGATGATCTGCAACAACACCCTACGATTCTGGCCTCAACCCAAACATCTGGCCTTCGGTCGCTCTGACGGTTGCATGGAAGATTTGGGATTCGAGAAACGCCCTCGTATTCAGAAACGAGGATCACCCCCACAGAACTACAATACGTAACATTGTAGCAGATTTCTCCCTCTGGGTCTTCCGGTTCAAAAAGAAGGAAAACAATACTTCTGCTAAGCAATGGCTGAATTTCCTCTCTGTTGCTATTCATTAACTGTTGTTGTTGTAATCTGAACTAATGCTGTAATTCTTCGATCCTCTTTTGAGTGGTAATATATTCAGGTGGGGAAGCTCTCACCCCCGGTGATCGTTCAAAAAAAAAAATACCACAAGTGTATTTATGTCTCCGGCAACCCTGGGTCGTGGTTGGCTTCATCGTCGGTGCTCGTGTGCATCCTTCTGCTGCCCTTGGTTTGTGTCCGTCCATATATATCACCCCTCTTCGCTGGCTGGGTGGAGGTAGATCGTGTGGCGTTGGGCGGATGGCCTCATCGTTTGGTGAAGTTGTGTACTCATGCAAGTGGTTTGGCTCAAGGCTTTTGGTATCGGTCCCTGTGATGTTTGTGTTGCAGTCGTAGTACCACAAGATTGGTAATACTCAACTCGTCTCCCATGAATAAGCTAGCGTCGTCCTCAGAAAAACCAAACGGCGGCGACTTTTTGAAGATGGAATAAGATTCTCTCCGTCAAGTCTCTGTCTCAATGGTGTTTCTAGCATTGTTGAAGGGTGTATGGAGGTTTGTCTCCGGCGGAATTCAGTTGGCTTTTGTCTTCGGTGGATCCACATGGATCCTGTCTTCGTTCAACCGTGTTGATGTGTCTATAGGTTGGATCCTTCTGATTTACGCTTCTCTTCACAATGACGGTCGTTGTTCTGGCGCGCTGGTCGTCCGGTCTTATGGTGTCTTAGCACGACGACTTCACGACTGTTTACTACAACAAAGTTTGCCCTACTCTGAT
>NC_041381.1:369037344-369039998 GCF_002162155.2 Triticum dicoccoides | reverse complement strand
GGGGGAGGGGGCAAAGAAGGCGGCGCGTCTTTGGCTCGCTCTAGTGCTTGTAGTCATTACTAGATGGTTTACGGGACTGAATGTACTCCCTCCGTCCCATAATGTAAGACGTTTTTTGACACTACAATAGTGTCAAAAAGCGTCTTATATTTGGGGCGGAGGGAGTATTTTTTACTTCTGGTGTTCTTTATACTACCTTGACAATCGATGAATATATCATAAGTTTTTCTCGCAAAAATAAATAAATAATAAGCTAGCATCAATAGCCAAATTAAAATTATGCCTTACATTTTCGTAAATTTTAGTGAAATTGCCTAAGTAGGGTGGGTATTGTTTTCAAGACGCATCTTTGGCTAGGCCCACTTTCCAATAACAAGTTTCATGTGAAGTAGCATGGTAAAGTTTGGCAAAATTCTTTTAGTCTTGGCAAAGTGTAGTAAATCTTATAAGTCTAAACTTAGTCAACTTTGGCATACTATGGCGTGGCTAGCCTTGCACCATACAGGCCTACTAAGTGGAGGAACGATTTTTGTGTGCAAGCTGACAAACAGGAAATGAATGTGTGGCTGAAGTTTGTCAGCGGGGTCTCCCTCATACCTATCCATGCCAAAGCGCGCGGGACATATGTTCAGACTTGATTACTTGACCAAGTCAAAAAAGTACTCTAAGTCGGAAAAATAGACGGTTCGAAGAATCAACCAAACAACTAGTCCTTCGCACCGTTCTATCGGAAGAATCTCTGCTATGCTCTATATATGCCTCGCGTGTTCTCCTCCGGAGTCTTAAAACTGAGGCACCAAAAACACAATCTCCGTGCAAAGTTCAGACCTTGAGTTGACAGACACCACACCAGCAATGGCCGGAGCAGTAGACGATCTGAAGCTGCTGGGCGCGTGGTACAGCCCGTACGTCCTGCGAGTGCGCCTTGCCCTCAGCATCAAGGGCATCAGCTACGAGTACGCAGAGGAGGACCTCCAGCACAAGAGCGAGCTGCTCCTCCGGTCAAACCCCGTCCATAACAAGGTCCCCGTGCTGATCCACGGCGGCAACCCCGTCTGCGAGTCGCTGGTCATCCTACAGTACATCGACGAGGCTTTCGGCGGAGCCGGCCCCCCCCTCCTCCCGGCCGACCCCTACGAGCGCGCCGTCGCCCGGTTCTGGGCCGCCTTCATCGAGGACACGGTATTGTGCTTCACATGATCGTTCGACCCGTCGCGTGTTTGTGTGCTTTGAGATTGCGGGCAATTGTCTGACCGGCGCGGTTTCGTTTTGCGCGTGAGCAGCTCGTGAAAGCGATGAACCAGGCGTCATGGAGCAAGACGGAGGGGGAGAAAGTGGAGGGGAACAAACAGGCGACTGCTGCCTTGAACACCCTGGAGGCGGCCCTGAGGGATATCTCCAAGGGGAAGCCCTTCTTTGGAGGCGACAGCGCCGGGTATGTGGACATCGTCCTCGGCGGCCTCCTCGCAGGGGTGCGCGCCATGGAGGCGATGCTGGGCGTCAAGGCCTTCGACCCAGTCACGATGCCGCTCCTGGCCGCGTGGGCAGACCACTTCGGCGCGCTGGACGAGGTGGTGGCCGTGATGCCGGACGTGAGCAGGCTGGTGGAGCTCTTCATGACGATGCACGCTCAGATTGCGGCCGAGGCCGCCACAGCAAACTAATTACTACTCTCCATTATTAATTGGACCCAGATATCTCGCAAACGTCAGATTGTGTCTAAAAATCTGCGTCAGAATTTTAGCCTTCCATATTATTTTAGCAATTCTCGTGAAAATTGCACTTCACGTTTTTGTGTGCTCACCGCTAGTGTCCAAATATGTACCTAGTATGTGTTTGTGTGTCAGGCTACAGTTGTTTTGTACCTGAAAATAGACGATTTCTTTTCCAGGTACCTGAAAATAGACGATGATCAGGTGTTTGAATTGAACATGTGCAGCCAGATCTATTAGACAAAGGCAAGATACGTTCTAAATGTATTTATAATTTTGGAGGTCATTTTCTTATTAAATTATCGTTGTTTTATACTGGGCTAAACTATTAATAAAGTTCTAGAAAGGCCGGCTGCATGTTTATGTGTATGTTGGTATATCAACATTCATGAATTTGGTCTGCCCAAAAACGAATTTAGAAATATCTGAGTAAATTTAGAGATAATATTTTATTGAAAGTGAACACTTGTGGGGTCATAAGCCCATGCGCCCAAGGGCCCAGGTGGCGACCAGGCCCACAAACATCTCCTGTTCTCTTTTTTTCTGAGGGGTACATCTCCTTTCCTCGGATCTCATACATCTGTCTATGTATTAACCCAAAACCTACCTCAAAATTACTTATCCCTAAAAAGACTCAAAATTATTTTGTAATTTTCAATCACTGTTACTTCGCGATGGGAGGTGAATATCAGATGCGCCCGCGCGTCGATATTTCGTCGAGTCAACTCTTCTTCTGGAAAAAATGATTCTCACTCCATGATGACATGAGAGTAATCCACCCACTGGACTATGGACTCGTAGCAGTAGATATGTAGAACCTTCTCTCTCATACACATATACAAAGATCACATGTTTTAACATGATTATAATCCATATGATGTAATCCTTGCACTATTTAATGAATAATTACTATACGATCAGATCATATATGTTCATTGGATT
>NC_041381.1:368924852-369037040 GCF_002162155.2 Triticum dicoccoides | reverse complement strand
ATATAGTTATGAACTATATGTAATCATGTACATATGTTGCAACATTTTGTTTCATAACTTAATAGTTGAATTCTTCGACGACTGTGTCGTGTTGAAAATATGACCCACAAGGCCAGAAGCAATTACAAACTTGTTGTTATTCTATTTTCACAAACTTGTTGTTATTCTATTTTCACATTCATAATTTTTTCTATGTTATAGTTGCATTGATTCTTGAATGTAAGATTTACTGGAAACCCTAATGGCATATCTCTATCTCTACTACCTAAAGATAGGTTTCCTCTCTCCTAAAAAATTATTTTTCTCCTCCCTTCGTCCACCTTCGCACGTCTGCCCCTCAACCACACGAAAAAGGAGAGAAAACTAAACGCATTGCACGGTCCACGCACGTCCAACAAGGGGCGGAGCCAGGCCAGCGGCAGCCTCCGGCCGTACTGAAGCAGTGTTCCTGGATATGGGCCTCACGTCCTTAGTAGTCGCTACAGTCACCAAAGGAGTAGAGCCACATGCCGCGGGCCTAGGCCCTGGGGGCCTGGGTCATGTCTCCGCCACTGTGCCCAGCAATGGCAAGAATAAACTAGCCCTCCATGATCCATGCATGATCTGAAACAAAGGCAACCACCGCATCCACAACATCGCACCAGTGTGTGTCAAAGCTTTGCATTCAGCCTCAAGGGTGTCGGTGATGAGATATGGTGCCATTATTAGTGAGGTCAATCTCAAAGCTACTCTCTTTCATTGTAAATTTTCTTTTGAAGGTTGTGTTGTCTCAACTGTGAAGCACATATCTTAGCCAGGTTTTCTCTCTCCCGGAGTCTAGGATGCCACGTATGGTTCGGCCAACCCCATGACCCACAATGTATCCTACATCATGTGAACTTTGATGAATAATCTTGATTTTACCCTGAAAAACCCAATCCATCTCCCTATACACGGTTGCACAACCTCCTTCCTGTGCCGCCACGCTGCACGGTCCCACCCGCCACCGCTGTCGCGAGGCTTCCGCCACCAAGCAAGGCACCGCCTAGACCAAGGACGAGGTGAAGACTCCTTCATTACCGGCTCAACTCCTCAAGCTTCCTCTCCACTCTACATAACGCAATGCAGCCCCTGGGTGGCCATGATACCAGACACGAGCAAGCTGGTGGAGCTCTTCATGTTAAGGTAAACTCATATTACGGTCGAGGCTGGTGAGGCCTAGATGGAGTATTTGAAAGAAAAAAACTACCACAATTGGGGTCATCGTCCCACTGAACTACAACTTTCAAAATTTTGATAAAAACTAACAGTTTTTCTATTTTTGTGCCTAAAAACTACTTAAAATGATTAATGACCATTTTAGATGAGTTAACCATTTTTATGACAAGACGAACCCACCCGTGAGGCCTGATGTGGTAGAAATGTCAACTCCATTTATTTTGACCGTTATGACAGGTGGGCCACCGCCCCACCCTATAACCTCCTCTCTCTCTCTCTCTCTCTCTCTCGCATTTCAACAAATATCTTATGTGCATAAGAGGGAAGCATGCAAGCTCCGGTGACACGCCCGCTGCTAAGACGTCTTGCCGCTCCTGAGATGGTCCACAGGACCTCCCGCACCTCATTCCCGAGTATCTTCCCACGGATAGTTATGGCCAGCTCGATCGAATTCACGCCATCATTCTCCAAGACAGCGAGAGGAGCGATGTCGTCGGCGCCGCCTCCATCGTGGAGCTCGAGCTCATCCAGCGATCCGGGGAAAGGCGGCATCGTTGCATCGGCAAGCAGCTGGCTGGGCTGCATCTCGCGTGTCGCTGGTCATGGTGCATTTTGTAGGCCAGCAGCGCACCGGCTAAGGTAGCACACGAGCAGCTGGATGCATCCAGTTGCTTGTCTGCTAGCACGCTTGTGAGCAGGAGCAGGAGCAAAGCAGTGGCCGCCATCATCTTCTTGTCCTTGAGCTGATTAGAAAAAGCATGGGGATATAGTTATGAACTATATGTAATCATGTATGTATGTTGCAACATTTTGTTTCATAACTTAATAGTTGAATTCTTCGACGACAGTGTCATGTTGAAAATATGACCCAGAAGGACAGAAGCAATTACAAAGTTGTTGTTATTCTATTTTCACGTTCGTATTTTTTTCTATGTTATAGTTGCTTTCATTCTTGAGTGTAAGATTTACTAGAAAACCTAATGGCATATCTCTATCTCTACTACCTAAAAATAGGTTTCCTTTCTCCTAAAAAATCATTTTGCTCCTCCCTTCGTCCACCTTCGCAAGTCTGCCCCTCAACCACACGAAAAAGGAGAGAATACTGGACGCCTTGCACGGTCCACGCACGCCCAACAAGGGGCGGAGCCAGGCTAGCGGCACCTCTGGCCGTACTGAAGCAATGTTCCTGGATATGGGTCTCATGTCCTTAGTAGTCGCTACAATCACCAAAGGAGTAGGGCCACATGCCACGGGCCTTGGCCCTGGGGGCCTGGGTCATGTCTCCGCCACTGTGCCCAACAATGGCAAGAATAAACTAGCCCTCCATGATCCATGCATGACATGAAACAAAGGCAACCGCCGCATCCACAACATCGCACCAGTGTGTGTCAAAGCTTTGCATTCAGCCTCAAGGGTGTCGGCTACGAGATATGGTGCCATTATTAGAGTGGTCAATCTCAAAGCTACTCTCCTTCAATGTAGATTTTCTTTTGAAGGTTGTGTTGTCTCAACTGTGAAGCATATATGTTAGCTAGATTTTCTCTCTCCCAGAGTCCAGGATGCCACGTATGGTTCGGCCAACCCCATGACCCACAATGTATCCTACATCATGTGAACTTTGATGAATAATCTTGATTTTACCCTGAAAAACCCAATCCATCTCCTTGTACACGGTTGCACAACCTCCTTCCTGTGCCGCCACGCTGCACGGCCCCACCCGCCACCGCTGTCGCGAGGCTTCCGCCACCAACCAAGGCACCGCCTAGACCAAGGACGATGTGAAGACTCCTTCATTACCAGCTCAACTCCTCAAGCTTCCTCTCCACTCTACATAACGCAATGCAGCCACTAGGGGGCCATGATACCAGACATGAGCAGGCTGGTGGAGCTCTTCATGTTAAGGTAAACTCATATTGCGGTCGAGGCTGGTGAGGCCTAGATGGAGTATTTGAAAGAAAAAACTATCACAATTGGGGTCATCATCCCACTGAACTACAACTTTCAAAATTTTGATAAAAACTACCAGTTTTTCTATTTTTGTGCCTAAAAACTACTGAAAATGATTAATGACCGTTTTAGATGAGTTAACCATATTTATGACAAGAGGAACCCACCCGTGAGGCCTGATGTGGTAGAAATGTCAACTCCATTTATTTTGACCGTTATGACAGGTGGGCCACCGCCCCACCCTATAACCTCCTCTCTCTCTCTCTCTCTCTCTCTCGCATTTCAACAAATATCTTATGTGCATAAGAGGTAAGCAGGCCAGCTCTTGTGACGCGCCCGTTGCTAAGACGTACCGCCGCTCCTGAGATGGTCCACAGGACCTCCCGCACCTCATACCCGAGTATCTTCCCACGGATAGTTATGGCCAGCTCGATTGAATTCGCGCCATCATTGTCCAAGACGGCGAGAGGAGCGATGTCGTCGTCGCCGCCTCCATCGTGGAGCTCGAGCTCATCCAGCAATCCAGGGAAAGGCGGCGTCGGTGCATCAGCAAGTAGCTGGCTGGGCTGCATCTCGCGTGTCGCTGGTCTTGGTGCATTTCGCAGGCCAGCAGTGCACCGGCTACGGTAGCACATGAGCAGCTGGATGCATCCAGTAGCTTGCGTGCTAGCTCGCTTGTGAGCAGGAGCAGGAGCAAAGCAATGGCCGCCATCATCTTCTCGTCCTTGAGATCATTAGGAAAAGCATGGTGGCAAGCTGCACCTGAGACCGGTGATCTCCGGTACTCGCCGGTGTCGCCCTTTGCCGGGACAGCCGACACCGAGGCTCATGTTGTCATGAGCATCACCGCGCCCATCACGCTCGACTCTGCAGCCATGGCCAGGGCGTGGCTCCCGCTGATGACCAACCTCGCAGGGTATGCTGTCGTCCCGCTGCAGGTTGCAAACGGGAGCACCTTGTACGATAGCGACGCCGACCTCTCACCTGCTTCCCTCCGTGGAGCGTCACCGGATCTTGAGCTCACCTACTTCCCTTCGATGCACAGAAGGTGTTTGTTGAAATGGCAAAAGAAGAAAGAAAGGAGGATAAAGAAGAAGGTTGATGCTCACGTGTGGGCACCACCTGTCATAATAGTCAAAATAAACGGAGTTAATTTCCTGCCATATGAACCCTGACAGATGGGTCCCACATGTCATAAACATGGTTAAATCCTCTAAAATGGTCATCCATGGTCTTCGGTAGTTTTTAGGCACATTTTCTAAAGAAATGTTAGTTTTCACTTAAAATTTTGTAAATTGTAGTTCAGTGGGACGACCCCCAACTATGGTACTCCCTCAGTTCCTAAATGTAGGCCCTTTTAGAGATTCTAATATGGACTACATATGAAGTAAAATGAATGAATTTACACTCTAAAATGCGTCTATATACATCCATGCATAGTCTGCCTCGAAGTGTATAAAAGTGCTTATATTTAGAAATGGAGGGAGTAGTTTTTTGTCAAATACTCACAAAAATGCTTGACATTCCTAATGAAATCTGACAACACATTTCTGTTGTGGAACCGGATCCTCTAATACATTGTGAAGAGATGCCAGGGAAGCTACAATGCCCTGACTTGTAAACAGTAACTGTGTACAATGATATACAAACAGTACTGAACCTATAGTGATTTGCAAATAGTTGGGGGCCCGGACTTGCCTTCCTCATTTTACACAACAGCACCACTGTAGGTCCCTGACATCTCTTCACAAAGTGAGAGGACTGGTTCCCTCAGTTGTTAGCAAAGTTTACCTATTGATCTGGCACGAGAATGATAGAGGCGATGGCCCATTCTTCGTGCGCGGGCGGAGAACGCAAGTAAATCACCCGAACCTTCGCAGGTATGTTCGCCACAACAATTTCCTGGTGATGCAGCGGCAGAAACGAAGTAGGGTCAAACAGAAAGTTGTCCATGTCCTCCCCTGATGATCTATTCATGACAGAAATGCGGCTCTGGTTTGCTAGCGGAGGTTGTAGCCGGTGGACACGGGCCATGGCGAATTCTTCAGGCACCGGTGGAGAATCTCTGCCAACAGTTTCTAGATGGTTCCTGAATCAAGTTATTGCAAAATATAACCAGAAAACTTTTACAACAGTCTCGCAGACAACAAAACTAATCTGCCATCGCAGGCTTGCAGCGGAGCAATCTATGTGCATGTATAGAAGGCTATTTGCCCGTTCAGAGCCCCTCCGCTCCACAACTCTGCCACGGAGCGGAGCAGGCTACAGTTCAAATTTCTAGATCGGTGGAATAGGTGCTCCGCCAGATTCATGGAGCTGGTGGATTACCAAACATGCCCATATATACCGCTCCTGCCCTCCATCACTAACAGTGAACTCAAACACCAACAAGGCAAGAGCCGAGCAAGACACCAGCAATGGCCAGAGGAAAGGATGAAGTGAAGCTGCTGGGCGTGTGTAGGATCGAAAGTATGTCTAGAAGGGGGGTGATTAGACTACTTGACTAGATAAAAATCTAGCCTTTTCCCAATTTTCGTTCTTGGCAGATTTTAGAAACTTAGCACAAGTCAAGCAATCAACCCACACATGCAATTCTAAGAGTATAGCAGTGGAATGTAAATCATTGCATATGAAGGTAAAGGGGGGAGTTTGGAGGGAGCAAACGCAATGTTGACATGGAGATTTTTGGCGTGGTTCCGATAGGTGGTGCTATCGTACATCCATGTTGATGGAGACTTCAACCCACGAAGGGTAACGGCTGCGCGAGTCCATGGAGGGCTCCACCCACAAAGGGTCCACGAAGAAGCAACCTTATCTATCCCACCATGGCCATCGCCCACGAAGGACTTGCCTCACTAGGGTAGATCTTCACGAAGTAGGCGATCTCCTTGCCCGTACAAACTCATTGGTTCAACTCCACAATCTTGACGGAGGCTCCCAACTGACACCTAACCAATCTAGGAGACACCACTCTCCAAAAGGTAATAGATGGTGTGTTGTTCATGAACTCCTTGCTCTTGTGCTTCAAATGATAGTCTCCCCAACACTCAACTCTATCTCATAGGATTGGATTTGGTGGAAAGATGATTTGAGTGGAAAGCAACTTGGGGAAGGCTAGAGATCAAGATTCATATGGTTGGATTGAAATATCTTGGCCTCAACACATGAGTAGGTGGTTCACTCTCAGAAAATGAATGCTGGAAGTGTAGGCACATTCTGATGGCTCCCCTCACGAATGAGGAGAGGGTGGAGGGGTATGTATAGCCTCCACACAAAATCTAAGTGTTACACACAATTTACCAAACTCGGTGGGACCGAATCATAAAACTCTGTTAGACCGATATAGTTCATAATGTAACCGTTAGGCATTTTGGTGGGACAGACACGTCAACTCGGTGAACCCGATTTTGTTAGGGTTAGGGCATAACGTTATCTCGATGAGACCGATTACACAAACTCGGTGGGACCGACTTTGGTAATAAGCTAACCAGAGAGTTGGTCAGGCAAACTCGGTGGGACCAATTCGCTCATCTTGGTTAGACCAAAATGTTATGAAAAGGAAACAGGGAGTTTGCATTGCGAACTCGGTGTGACCAATCGCTCATCTCGGTTAGACTGAATAATTACGAAGGGAAACAGAGAGCTTGCAATCCCATCTCGGTGAGACTGAGATCCCTATCGGTTAGACCGAAGTGACTAGGGTTTCTGGCAGTGGCTATGTCAAATGAACTCGGTGGCACCGGATATATCAAATCGGTGGGGCCGAGTTTGACTTTTGGTTTGGGACATATGTGGATATGAGAAAGTGGTTGAGGGTTTTTGAAGCATATCACTAAGCATTTTGAGAAAGCAAGCCATTAAGCAACACCTCATCCCCTTTTAATATTATTGGCTTTCCTATGGACTCAATGTGATCTTGGATCGCTAAAAGTAAAATGTAGAGTCTTGAGCTTTTAGAGCTTGAGCCAATCCTTTGTCCTTAGCATTTTGAGGGGTCCACATTCCTAATCCATGCCATGCCAATCATTGAACTTTCCTGAAATATTCATCTTGAAATAGCATTAGTTCAATGAGCTATATGTTGTTAATCATTACCAAAACCACCCAGGGATAGTTGCACTTTCAATCTCCTCCTTTTTGGTAATCGATGACAACATATAGATCAAAGCTTTGACAAATGATAATAAGATTGAAGTACACCGTCACTTTGAGAAGTATGTGATAAGCATGAGCTCCCCCTAAATTTGTGCATTGTTTAAAATTTGCTTTGGACTGCAAATGCACAATCTGTTAGGATCATGGGTTACTCTTCCATGTCAGATAAATCTTGGTGGAGCGCTCAAAATGATAACAATTAAAACCATGCACTCATCACCAATCAAAGTGAATGATCATATAGGGATATAAGAGATAATATCATCCAAGCACACATTAAAGTAGCATATGATCAAGCACATGATCATACAAGTATCCCACAAAAGGACATAATGTATCAAGTAAGCATACAATAAAGTTCAACCAAATAAAGTGCAAGAGAGACAAAAAGCAACTCTCTCTCGAAGGCTATGATCTATACATATTTCTCCCCCTTTGGCAGCAAGTTACCAAAAAGTTCAAATATGCATAGTGTTATGCGTCTCTCAGGCTTGGTCTCCATGAGGTGGTGTAGAGATGACTCCAAGGACGAAGGCTTTGGTTGATGTAGCTGGAGCTGCTGGAGTGGCTACTGGAGGTGGCACTGAAGCTATGGCTGCTGGTGTAGATGTGGTAGCTCTAGTATCAGGTACTGGCACTGCATCAGACCTCTGACCTCTTGGCACTCTCGTGAAAGCATCTATAGTTGCCTTTCCTTTCTTCTCCTCTGCTTCCTCCTGGAGCTACTCAACTACTGACTGGATCTCAGTTACTTTGACATCAAGATCATAGAATTTTTGCTCAATGATTATTTCCAAACTCTCCTGATTCTGAGTCAGGGTGGCCAAGCCCTTCTCAATCCTCAAGGTAGATTAGATCAGATATCCAAGTTAATCTTGTTTGCTCTTCAAGAACACCTGAGATGCCTCTTCAGCACTTGGCATCTTTGCAGCCTTATCTGCCCTTGCCTTTGCTCTCTTCTCATGTGCTTGCACTGATGAAGGATCATTCTCATCCATGACCACTGTGTTGTCTTGAAAATCTGGCTTGAGAGGTAAGTGCTCCTTGTCCAACAAGTAAGTGCCTGTGCCCATCTTTGAGTTGATGAGCACCTGAATTTGTGGAGCATACCCACAAGACCTTTTATGATCAGCAGCTGTCCTCTTGATTGTCTCTACAATCAGACTCATCACTTTGAATTTTTGAGGAACATAAAAAATGTGCAGTAGGCTGATTGAATGTCCTCTTATCATCCTATGATCTCCAGACTTGGGCAATAGAGTATGCCTCAAGATGGTGTTGATAGTAGGCAGACCAGACATCAAGTATTTCACGGAGCCCAACTTATGAGTTTCTAGGGCTTCTTCAGGAATTTCCTTGTACATACTTGCCATGGAGTTGTGGTCTTTCTTCTTCTTGGCATACACATCCAAGTCATCCTCATGAGCTTCTGGAGCATTTATCAACTTGGCCCATTCATCAATAGTTGATTGGTACCTTGTACCTTCAGACATCCACACTATCCTTCCATCTAGATAGAAATGAGCAGTGGAGTAAAATTGCATGATCAACTCAGCATTCCACTTAAGGCCAGTTCTTTTGGGCGGCTTAAAAAATAAGCTGCCTCTTCCCAGCTTAAAAAATAAGCCGCCACCAAAATTTGTTGAGACTTCCAAATTAGTTATTCCATAACTAGTTTAGAAGTCCCAATGAATAAGAGAGATGACTTATGGAAAAAGCTCAGGAGGAAGCGGCTTATTTTTTAAGCTGCCAAAAGAACTGGCCCTTAGTAAGCTTCTGGCCAACAAACTTGTCAACTCCACAAGCCTTGAAACTGTCATATACACCTGGGAAGTGATCTTCATTCTCTATGATGTATGTCCAGTCAACCCATATCATGTCACAGACAATTGGCTTCTTGCAAGCAGAATGGTCTCATAGAATTCTTGTTGTTCTTTTGTGTGGAATCTGTAGTCCACTGTAGTTTTCCTTCTCACAGCATAAGGGTCATTCTTCCTCCAAAGTCTTAGACCTGCATCCTTCCTGATGCTCATGTCCTCTGCCACTGGATGAGTGTCATTGTGGTCTGTGATCTTTGGTTTGAGCTTTCTCAGCACTTGGGCTTCAGCATCTTCTTATTCAACTTCAGGCACTGGGGCCTTGTTCTTCTCTTCAGCTGGGATGTTTCTTGTGCTTCTCTTGGGTGCAGACTTGGTGGTTTGAGCAGCAGCTTTGGAAGCAGGTTTGGGCTTAGGAGCAGCCCCTAACTTGATTGTATCTCCCATAAGCTTTTGGGATTTGGGTGCTGGTGCAGCATCCTCTTCCTCTTCCTCTTTAGAATCTCTCACCATAGTTGAATTTCCAAGAACTTTTGCATGTGTGGTTCTGGCCCTCTTCTTCTTCTTGTCATCTCCAACTGCTTCACCATCATCTTATTCAATTGTGAATTTCATGGTTTGTCGTGTGGCAACTTTTCTTGGTTTGGATGTAGGCACTCTCCTTGTTGGTGCCTTCCTATTCATGCCAGGCTTTGTTGAAGCGGCAGTGCCATACTACTTCTTCATCACTTTCTTATTTGAGGTGGCCTCATCCTCAACAACAACATAATCCTCATCCTCAGAGTCCGAGGTTCTCTTCTTCCTTGCTCTAGTGGCTGCCTTGGGCAGGTTACTTGGTGTGCTCCTGCTGCCCTCATCATAGCTGCTTGAGGTACTAGTTCCCTCACTCATTTGCACTTGCTCTTCAGACTTATTCTGGCTATCACTCTGGTCAGACATCTTGGCAGGCAAACTGACAGCAAACCCTGTGAATAGATATAGATGAGGTAGAGTAGATTAGCATCACAAAGTGCAAAGATTTTGTAGAACATATGAGTCAAAAACTTAGTTTTAGTTCTCTACTGAAATGATCTCGGAGCTACCGAATTGATAAACTCGGTGATACCGAAGCAACATTTGGAACCTAAACTAGTGAACTCGGCCAGACCGAGTCACAGTTTGGTGGCACCGAGATTGCTAGGGTTTCACAGAGAATTGAACTTGGTCACACCAATTTGCAATTTTTGGTCAGACCGAAAAGTGTATGTCAATGGCCTAAGCCAAATCGGTGAGACTGATTTCTACGATTCGGTCGGTCCGAGATGAGTTTAGCGGAGAGCTAACCCTAAAATTTTGGAATCAAACTAAGCCTAAGGAAGTTTTCTCCGGATAGATTGATTTCATCCGTGGCAAGAATCATGGCATTGTCCTCGTGCTTAGAATTGGAGGTGAATAGACATCACAAGGGATCAAACACATACCCTAGTTCGGCAGGTATTCGCTACGGCGGCGATGACAGAACAGATTCCATCGACAGCGGTAGAAACCAGCGGTGGGAGGTCGCTGGCAGCGATGAGGCGATCCGGAGACCCGAGGAGGCAGAGCAGGACACACACGGGCTGAGGGGTTTTGAAGAAATTTCCAAAATCTCACCCGTGGGTATATATATCCCGACCCTATCGGTGTGACCGAGTGGAACAACTCGGCGGCACCGAGATTGCAGAATCGCAAGCGGTTGCTGCAACTCAGTGTGACTGAAGTGTTCAAATCGGTTGCACCGAGATGAAAACCTAGATCAACTTAGAGAACTAGGTTTGACCGAAATGGATGACTTGGTCAGACCAAAATGCACAAAGAGGTTTTGGAAGTTTAAGTCCATGACGAATCGGGGACTCCCAGTGATCCTCACACAGAGTGGTTCGAATCTGACTTGATCAAACTTTGTGATGTAGCATGAATAGAGTTTGAGACGAGAAAAGCATAGATAGCTAGAGAAGGTTCTTAGGCATTCTTGTCCATCCACTTGGCAAAAAAAAGAGCCAAACAATCAAAACAACAAGTGGATGTCCTCGAATGAGTAAAATATGCAACCAACATGCTCACACAATAAAATGGCAAATGAAATATGTGGCAAAGCATGCACAAACACTCTAGCATCTATCAAGCAATTAGCAATGACTAGGTCATCTATATATGAGTGTATTGACTTAGGAGTAAAATGAGAACATTTAATCATAGGTCATACTCATCGTTTAAGCACAAGTGGGGTTACCCCTTTTACTAAAGTATTGTTGTGTTCATACCATTAGAGTTGCTTTAGCTCAATTCTTAGAGTAAATCTCCCCTAGATGTGATATCCCCCCTAAGAGGGATGAACTATTCTTGGGTTTTTTCGATGATGACTTCATTTAGGTGTTGAAGATGTGGATGCTCAATGTTGATGTAGATCATTCGGAGCAATCCATTGGAGTGAGTTGCACTTTCAATACCTACACGGGTTAGTCCCACAAGGAACAAAGAAGGATATCCATGGACATAGAGTGAAGTACACACAAGATGATGTCCATGAAAGCATTAGGTTACCTTGTCCCTTGTCTTACCAACAAGAGGGTCTGTGACTCCTTGAACTAGTGCAAGATTTGGAAGTTGTTGGCACTTGTTAGCCAAAGTGATATGAGTGAAGTGCGTTGGCAGAGTCACCCTCAAGAACTCTCTAGTTCTTCTTCTTCGGGATCCACATCATCTTGATGGGAACCCTTAGGGTTGTAGTCGTACATGATGAAGTAGACTTGATGTAGTCTTGGGAACACACTTGACCAAGGCCTTGGGAGCTTCTTTAAATGCATCAATCTCTTCTTGAAGCTTGTCCTTGCCTTTTTGCTTGTGGTCTTGTGGTGCAAGATCATCTTGAGCTTGTGTCCCTTGGAAAGAAGTAGGATCATACTTCTCTTGTTGGGGAACAAACTTCGTCTTGGGGTATTGATCTTCTTCCCACTCAACTCCATTGGCATTGAACTTTCGTTCAAAACCAACACCTTGATTCATCCGGTGCCTTCCTTGCTTGCGTACAATTTCCTCAAATTTCTTACTTCCGGCAAGGCTCTTGTAAACACCTTTATTTATAATTCCCTTCAATAAGCTATTTTCTTGCTCAAGTGTAACTTGGCTAAGAGAATCATTAGTGGAATCAAGAGAACTACTAGAAGCAACAACATTGGATTTAGCATGATTATTGTTACTACTAGAAGAAGAATCTTTCTTACTTTTGTTGCTAGATTTTACTTGTGGCATGTAAGTAGACAAGAGTAAACACTTGGCAATGTAAGAAGAACTTTTCTTGCGAAGATCATCATTGATTTCCTTTAAAAACTCATGCTCTTGCTCAAGGTTGAGCTTTTCAAAGCGTAACTTCTCATGAGTCTTTAAAAGTTCTCGATGATCTTCAAAGGTAGTTTCATGAGCTAACTTAAGAGTGTTTAGTTCTTTAGTAGATGCTCAATCTTCTCCTTATCATTGTCATTCGTTTTATCTTGATTAGCATGATTAATTGACGTTTCATCATAGTATTCATCACTAGAGTTGTCAACAAGTAAATCATCATCACCTAACAAATCATCTTCATCACTATTGAAATCAACATACTCGGGGTGTGATACCTTTGGGCCATTATCCATGAAGCATCTTCCAATTCCTTCATTTGGTGAGTCAAGTATGTTGTAGGAGTTGGTTGACACAAGTGCTAGACTGGCAACACCTTCATCTTGAGTATATTCAGAGTTGGAGTGATAACTTCTTTCAGAGTGATGGCCGGAGTCGGAGCCGGATACCCATTCACCAACATGAGCTTGATGTGTTCGCTTTGTGTTGCTCTTTGATGATTTGTCCTTCCTTTCTGAATCCTTGCTTCTCCGGGAGGTTCTTTGTTCATAACGATCATCTCTACTCCTTCTCTCTCTTGGTGGTGATTCTTCTCTTCAGCTTCTTCTTTTAGGTGAATCCTCTCTCCTTTTCTAGGGAGCCGTACACTCATTGGAGTAGTGTCCTGGTCTTCCACAATTGTAGAAATTACGTTCACGACTCGAAGATCTTTTGTCATTGTAGGACCTTGACTTGGAACTTCTTTCTTTGCTTCTACTCTTGTAGAACTTGTTGAAGTTTTTTCACCATTAGGCTCAATTCTTCATTGAAGGTTTGTTTCTCACTTGATGATGTAGGAGCATCACATGAGGCTTTGTAAGCACCACTTGACTTGTTGTGAAGCTCTTCTTTATCCTTGAGTGACATCTCATGAGCAACAATTCTTCCAATGACTTCCGTTGGCTTGAGATCTTTGTAATTGGGCATCATTTGGATCAATGTGCACACGGTATCATATTTTCCATCCAATGCTCTTAGGATCTTCTTGATGATGAATCTATCGGCGATCTCTTCACTTCCTAAGCCGGTAATCTCATTTGTGATGAGAGCAAGCCTAGAGTACATTTCAGCGACACCTTCACCATCCTTCATTTTGAACTTGTCAAGTTGACTTTAAAGGACATCCAATTTGGATTCCTTGACGGAGTCGGTACCTTCGTGCATATCAATGAAAGTATCTCAAATTTCTGTGCATTCTCAAGACGGCTAATTTTGTTGAATTCTTCGGGGCACAATCCGTTGAAGAGGATATCACGAGCTTGAGCGCTGTATTGCAGCATCTTCAACTCTTCTGCGGTAGCTTCACGTCTCGGTTCTCTCCCACCGAAGAATTCATCTTGCAAGCCAATATACACAATAGCCCAAACTGTGGGGTTATGTCCAAGAATATGCATTTTCATCTTATGCTTCCAACTAGCAAAATTAGTACCATCCAAGTAAGGACCTCTATGGTGGTAATTTCCCTCGCTAGACACCATACTCTCCTAGGTTGTGAAACCAAGGCTATGATCACCAAAAGCTATGGAAATCAAGGTAAATGGAGACCGTGGCTCTGATACCACTTGTAGGATCAAAAGTATGTCTAGAGGGGGGGGGGGTGATTAGACTACCTGACTAAATAAAATTCTAGCCTTTCCCAATTTTCGTTCTTGGCAGATTTTAGCAACTTAGCACAAGTCAAGCAATCAACCTACACATGCAATTCTAAGAGTATAGCAGCAGAATGTAAATCATTGCATATGAAGGTAAAGGGAGGAGTTTGGAGGGAGCAAACGCAATGTTGACACGGAGATTTTTGGCATGGTTCCGATAGGTGGTGCTATCGTACATCCACGTTGATGGAGACTTCAACCCACGGTGGGTAACGGTTGCGCGAGTCCACGAAGGGCTCCACCCACGAAGGGTCCACGAAGAAGCAACCTTGTCTATCCCACCATGGCCATCGCCGATGAAGGACTTGCCTCACTAGGGTAGATCTTCACGAAGTAGGCGATCTCCTTGCCCGTACAAACTCCTTGGTTCAACTCCACAATCTTGACGGAGGCTCCCATGTGACACCTAACCAATCTAGGAGACACCACTCTCCAAAAGGTAATAGATGATGTGTTGTTGATGAACTCCTTGCTCTTGTGCTTCAAATGATAGTCTCCCCAACACTCAACTCTCTCTCATAGGATTGGATTTGGTGGAAAGATGATTTGAGTGGAAAGCAACTTGGGGAAGGCTAGAGATCAAGATTCATATGGCTGGATTGTAATATCTTGGCCTCAACACATTAGTAGGTGGTTCTCTCTCAGAAAATGAATGCTGGAAGTGCAGGCATGTTCTGATGGCTTCCCTCACAAATGAGGAGAGGGTGGAGGGTTATATATAGCCTCCACACAAAATCTAACCGTTACACACAATTTACCAAACTCGGTGGGACCGAATCATAGAACTCGGTCAGATCGATTTAGTTCATAATATGACCGTTAGGCATTTTGGTGGGACCGACACGTCAACTCGGTGAGACCGATTTTGTTAGGGTTAGGGCATAACATAATCTCGGTGAGACCGGTTACGCAAACTCGGTGGGACCGACTTTGGTAATAAACTAACCAGAGAGTTGGTCAGACAAACTCGGTGGGACCGATTCGCTCATCTCGGTTAGACTGAAACGTTACGAAAAGGAAATAGGGAGTTTCCATTGCGAACTCGGTGGGACCGATTGCTCATCTCGGTTAGACCAAAATGTTATGAAGGGAAACAGAGAGTTTGCAATCCCATGTCGGTGAGACCGAGATCCCTATCGGTTAGACCAAAGTGACTAGGGTTTTTGGCAGTGGCTATGTCAAATGAACTCGGTGGCGCCGGATAGATCAAATCGGTGGGGCCGAGTTTGACTTTTGGTTTGGGACATATGTGGATATGAGAAAGTGGTTGAGGGTTTTTGGAGCATATCACTAAGCATTTTGAGCAAGGAAGCCATTAAGCAATACCTCATCCACTTTTAATAGTATTGGCTTTCCTATGGACTCAATGTGATCTTCGATCACTAAAAGTAAAATGTAGAGTCTTGAGCTTTTAGAGCTTGAGCCAATCCTTTGTCCTTCGCATTTTGAGGGGTCCACATTCCTAATCCATGCAATGCCAATCATTGAACTTTCCTGAAATATTCATCTTGAAATAGCATTAGTTCAATGAGATATATGTTGTTAATCATTACCAAAACCACCCAGGGATAGTTGCACTTTCAACGTGTGGGCGAACCCGTTCGTCCTTCGAGTCAAGCTCGAGCTCAGCCTGAAGGGCGTCGGCTACGAGTATGTCGAATAGGATCTCAAGATCAAGAGGGAGATGCTCCTCAAGTACAACCCCGTCTACCAGGACGTGCCCATGTTGATCCACGACGACAAGCCCGTTTGCAATTCGTCGGTCATCCTGCAATATGTCAACAAGGCTTTCATCAGCGTCGGCCCCTCACTCCTCCCGGAGGAACCCCATGACCGTGTTGTTGCTTGCTTCTGGGCCGGTTACATTGACAGCACGGTATCATATCATATTCTATACTACATGTCAAATCGATTGGTTCATCGGGTTCGAGTTTTTTAGCATCTGGTTGATTTTTTTACCCGCGGGATTTTGTAATATGTGCGTAATTATGCAGCTCGTGAAAGCATCATCCCACGCGTCGATGAGCAAGATGGAGGAGGAGAAGGCTGAGGGGAAGAAGCAGACGACCACCGCGGTGGAGACTCTGGAGGGGCCCCGAGGGACTGCTCTAACGGGAATCCCTTCTTCGCCAGTGAGATAGTGGGCTACGTGGACGTGATGCTCGGTGATACATCTCCAACGGATCTGAAAATTCATGCCACAATAAAGAATATTACATTGATAAATATGCTAGGTAGCATTCCACATCAAAAATTCTGTTTTTATCATTGACCTACTCGAGGACGAGCAGGAATTAAGCTTGGGGATGCTTGATACGTCTCCAATGTATCTATAATTTTTTATTGTTCCATGCAATTATATTATCTGTTTTGGATGTTTAATGGGCTTTAATATGCTCTTCTATATTATTTTTGGGACTAACCTATTAACCTTAGGCCGAGTGCCAGTTTCTGTTTTTTGCCTATTTTAGAGTTTTGCAGAAAAGGAATACCAAACGGAGTCCAAACGAAATAAAACCTTCGCGATGATCTTTCTTGGACCGAAAGAAAACCAGAAGGCTTGGAGTTGAATTCAGAAATGCCACAAGGCAGGAGGGCGCGCCCACGGGGGGTAGGCCTGCCCCTACACTCGTGGGCCCCTCGTAGCTCCACCGACGTACTTCTTTCGCCTATATATTCTCTTATACCCAAGAAACATCAGAGGGAGCCACGAAACCACTTTTCCACCGCCGCAACCTTCTGTACCCGTGAGATCCCATCTTGGGTCCTTTTCCGGTGATCTACCGGAGGGGGAATCGATCACGGAGGGCTTCTACATCAATAGCGTTGCCTCTTCGGTGAAGCGTGAGTAGTTTACCACAGACCTTTGGGTCCATAGTTATTAGCTAGATGGCTTCTTCTCTCTCTTTGATTCTCAATACAAAGTTCTTCTTGATGTTCTTGGAGATCTATTCGATATAATACTCTTTTGGGTTTGTTTGCCGAGATCCGATGAGTTGTGGATTTATGAACAAGATTATCTATGAATATTATTTGTTTCTTCTCTGAATTTTTATATGCATGATTTGATATCTTTGCAAGTCACTTCGAATTATCGGTTTAGTTTGGCCTACTATATTGATCTTTCTTGCCATGGGAGAAGTGCTTAGCTTTGGGTTCAATCTTGCGGTGTCCTTTCCTAGTGACAGTAGGGGCAACAAGGCACGTATTGTATTATTGCCATCGAGGATAAAAAGATGGGGTTTATATCATATTGCTTGAGTTTATCCCTCTACATCATGTCATCTTGCTTAATGCGTTACTCCGTTCTTATGAACTTAATACTCTAGATGCATGTTGGATAGCGGTCAATGTGTGGAGTAATAGTAGTAGATGCAGAATTGTTTCGGTCTACTTGACACAGACGTGATGCCTATGTTCATGATCATTGCCTTAGATATCTTCATAATTATGCGCTTTTTTATCAATTGCTCGACAGTAATTTGTTCACCCACCGTAATACATGCTATCTCGAGAGAAGCCACTAGTGAAACCTATGGCCCCCGGGTCTCTTTTCCATTATATTGCATCTCTTTAAATCTCGTTTATTATTTTGCAATCTTTACTTTCCAATCTATACAACAAAAATACCAAAAATATTTACTTTACTATCTCTATTAGATCTCACTTTTGCGAGTGACCATGAAGGGATTGACAACCCCTTTATTGCATTAGTTGCAAGGTTCTTGATTGTTTGTGCAGGTACTAGGTGACTTGTGCATCGTCTCCTACTGGATTGATACCTTGGTTCTCAAAACTAAGGGAAATACTTATGCTACTTTGCTGCATCACCCTTTCCTCTTCAAGGGAAAAACCAACACAAGCTCAAGAGGTAGCAGGAAGGATTTCTGGTGCCGTTACCGGGGTGATCTTCGCCAAGTGAAGCCATACAAAGTTCCCATCATAAACTCTTCTCCCTCGCATTACATTATTTTCCATTCGCCTCTCGTTTTCCTCTCCCCCACATTTAAAACGGTTTTCGAAAACCTTTGCCTTTTCTTCGCCCCTCTTCCGTTCGTCTCTTTTCGCTTGCTTCTTGTGTGCTTGTGTGTTGGATTGATTGTTTGTCACGATGGCTCAAGATAATACTAAATTGTGTGACTTTTCCAATACCAACAATAATGATTTTATTAGCACTCCGATTGCTCCTACTACCGATGCTGAATCTTGTGAAATTAATACCGCTTTGTTGAATCTTGTTATGACAGATCAATTTTCTGGCCTTCCTAGTGAAGATGTCGCAACCCATCTAAACAACTTTGTTGATTTTTCTGATATGCAAAAGAAGAAAGATGTGGATAATGATATTGTTAAATTGAAGCTATTTGCGTTTTCGCTTAGAGATCATGCTAAAACTTGGTTCTCTTCTTTGCCTAAAAATAGTATTGATTCATGGAATAAGTGCAAAGATGCTTTTATCTCTAAGTATTTTCCTCCCGCTAAGATCATCTCCCTTAGGAACGATATTATGAATTTTAAGCAACTTGATCATGAGCATGTTGCACATGTTTGGGAGAGGATGAAATTAATGATACGTAATTGCCCTACACATGGTTTGAATTTGTGGATGATTATACAAAAAATTATGCCGGATTGAATTTTTCTTCTAGAAATCTTTTAGATTCGCCCGCGGGAGGCACTTTTATGGATATCACTTTAGGAGAAGCTACTGAACTCCTAGAAAATATTATGGTTAACTATTCTCAATGGCACACCGAAAGATCCACTAGTAAAAAAATTCGATTGAAGAAATTAATGTTTTGAGTGGAAAGATGGATGAACTTATGAAATTATTTGCTAATAGAAGTGTTTCTTCCGATCCTAATGGCAGCAAGTGTCGGCCCTGCATCCCTCCGTGGCCTCTTGGGAAAAGCCGCGCGACCTCTTCCTCGCCCACCATGCCGCGCCGGCCTCCCCGGTCGTCGTGGCCCTCCTGGGCGGCTCGCAGGCGGCTCCCTCCAGTCACCATGTCAAGCCGTTCATCTGCCGGGTTGGTGCCGCCTCCACGCGGCAGGGGGCTCCCTGGGACCGGTCGGAGCCGTAGGCCCGGCTAGCCTTCAGCTCGGAGGACCACCCCTCCAACTCGGCTTGCTCGGGTGCGCTCCCCATGCTGTGCACCCCCACCATCTGCCAGGTGGCTGTCACCAGGACCCTCATCGACGGTGGCGCGGGCCTCAACGTGCTCTCAGTCGAGACCTTCAACCTCCTCCGCATACCCCGGGAGCGGCTGCAGCCCAGCCGGCCCTTCATGGGTGTCGGGGGTGGGTCTTCCAGCTCCTTGGGGCAGATCCGGCTCCCAGTAACTTTCGGCACCTACGACAATTTCCGCACGGAGCTGGTCGATTTTGATATCGCCCTCATCGGCCTCCCCTACAACGCCATCCTCGGCTACCCAGCACTGGCCCAATTCATGGCCGCGACTCACCCGGCGTACAACCTTATGAAGATGCCCGGAAGTAGCGGAGTCCTTACCGTGCCTGGGGACGCCGGGGATGCGCTGCGAGCACTCAAGCTTGCCTTCAAGACGGCGGCGTCAGCACAGCCCGCCGACACGGGGGCCCCCGAGCCCAAGGGGGCTGCACCGGCCAAGAAGAAATAGTTGTTCACCCAAGACAAGGCGGAGACCAAGCAGATACCCGTAGACGAGGACGGGTCCACTAGCGCCACTTTCACCATAGGCGCCCACCTCGAGCCCGAGCAGGAGGAAGCCCTGGTCAAGTTCCTACGTGCAAACAAGAAGGCGTTCGCTTGTGAGCCCGATCAATTGGCAGGGATCCCACGGGGCGTGATCGAGCACCACCTCAACGTGTGCCCCAACGTGCGCCCCGTGAAGCAGAAAGCAAGGCGGCAGTCCATTGAAAAGCAGGCCTTCATCATCCAGGAGACCCGCAAGCTAGAAGCCGCGGGGGTCATTCACGAGGTCCAATACCCAGATTGGTTGGCCAACCCTGTGGTTGTGCCAAAGAAGGGAGGGAAGGAACGCCTGTGTGTCGACTTCACCAACCTCAACAAAGCATGCCCACAAGATCCGTTCCCGCTCCCACGCATCGATCAGATCATCAATTCCACCGCTGAGTGTGACCTGTTATGCTTCTTGGATGCCTTCTCCAGGTATCACCAGATCAAGATAGCGGTGGAAGATGTGGAAAAGACGGCCTTCTTGACCCCGTGTGGGGTGTACTTCTATACATGCATGCCCTTCGGACTGCGCAACGTGGGGGCAACCTTTCAGCGGCTCATGCACATCACCTTGGGCCCGCAACTCGGGAAGAATGTGGAAGCTTACATCGACGACATTGTAGTGAAGTCTCGCAAGGCCAAGACCCTGATACAAGACCTGGAGGAAACCTTTGCAAACCTCAACGCAGTGAGCCTGCGGCTCAACCCGGAGAAGTGTGTGTTTGGAGTCCCCTCGGGCAAGCTCTTGGGTTCCCTCTTGTCCCACCAAGGCATCAAGGCCAACCCAGAAAAGGTCAACGCGGTCGAGGACATGAGCCCGCCAAAGACCCTCAGAGAGATGCAGAAGCTCACTGGGCGCGTGACTACACTGGGGCGCTTCATCTCCAGGTTAGGGGAGCGAGCGCTGCCTTTCTTTCAGCTGATGAAGAAAAAGGGGCCCTTTGAATGGACTGAAGAGGCCGACAAGGCGTTCCAAGATCTCAAGAGATACCTAACCAGCCCTCCGGTGATGGTGGCCCCACGCCCTCAAGAGCCCTTGGTACTCTATCTCGCCGCCACTCCTTACTCCGCCAACGCGGCTCTGGTGGCAGTTAGGGAGGAGCATCGTACCAAAGTCACGGCTGCTACCCGTGTCAAGGCAAAGCAGGACCAAAAAGGACTCACAGAGGTCGCTGCCCCGGTTGAGGAGGATCAGCCGCCACAGAGGAGCGCGCCGGGAATGGAGGAGGCCTCTCCCCCAGGCAACCAGCTTCCGGAGGCCCCATCGCCTCAGCAGACGCCATAGCCTCAGGAGCGCGCCTACTCCTGACAATGGAGCCTCAGGAGGGGTGCTGGATCACAGAGCTCCGGAGTTACTTAACGCAAGGGACCCTGCCGGAGAAGGAAGAAGAAGCGGAGCGTGTGGCGCGACAAGCCACAACATATTGCATTAGGGATGAGGAACTCTACCGGAAGTGACCAAATGATGTGTCCCTACGCTGCATCTCCAGGGAGCAAGGGAAATAGCTGCTGGCGGATATACACGGAGGAGACTATGGGCACCACTCGTCATCACGAACCCTCGTGGGAAAAGCATTCCGCAGCGGCTTCTATTGGCCTACTGCGCTCAATGACGCCGTCGAACTGGTAAAGGCTTGCAAAGCCTGTCAATTCCATGCAAAACAGATCCATCAGCCGGCTGGAGGTCTGCAGACCATACCCCTCACGTGGCCATTCGCAGTCTGGGGGCTTGATATCCTGGGCCCGTTTCCTCGGGCGCCAGGGGGCTATCGCTACCTCTACGTCGCCGTGGACAAGTTCACCAAGTGGGCCGAAGTGGAAGCCGTCTGCACCATCCCTGCGGGTTCAGCGGTCAAGTTCATCAAGGGCATCGTGAGCTGGTTCGGGGTGCCGAACCGCATCATCACCGACAACGGTTCGCAGTTCACTAGTAACCTCTTCAAAACATACTGTGCCAACCTTGGAACGCAGATATGCTACGCGTCAGTGGTGCACCCCCGAAGCAACGGCCAGGCCAAGTGGGCCAACGCGGAGGTCCTGAGGGGCCTCAAGACCGGAACATTCAAGAAGAAGCTGAAAGCCTGCAGCAGAGGCTGGTACGACGAGCTTCAGTCCGTGTTGTGGTCCATCCGCACGACTGCAACCAAGCCGACTGGAGAGACCCTGTTCTTCTTGGTCTATGGAGCCGAAGCGGTCCTCCCTCACGAGGTCAGACGTCGATCCGCACGGGTTCTGGAGTTCGACGAAGTGCAACAGGACACCTTGCGGGGAATGGACCTCGTGCTGGGGGAGGAGCGTCGCCGAGAAGCCGCGTTGCGAGCGGCGAGGTATCAACAATCGCTGCGGCGATACCACTGCCGCAACATCCGCCCTAGGACTCTTGAGGTAGGGGACCTCGTGCTCAGGCGGGTTCTCTCTAGGGAGGGACTGCATAAGCTCTCTCCCATGTGGGAGGGCCCGTTCAAGGTTGTTCATGTTTCCAGGCCTGGCTCCGCGCGCTTGGAGACTCAGGAGGGGGTGTCAGTCCAGAATGCGTGGAACATCCAGCACCTCCGGAAGTTTTACCCCTGAAAAAGGCCCAGAGCCTGTGAAGAAGGTGAATGCCTGTGAAGATCATCTTTTTGGAAAAGGCCCAGAGCCTGTGAAGAAGGAGAATGCCTGTGAAGCTGTTGCGTTTTGGAAAAGGCCCGGAGCCTGTGAAGAAGGCGAATGCCTGTGAAGCTGTCGCATTTTGGAAAAGGCCCAGAGCCTGTGAAGAAGGCGAATGCCTGTGAAGCTCATCCTTTTTGGAAAAGGCCCAGAGCCTGTGAAGAAGGTGAACGCCTGTGAAGCTGTCGCATTTTGGAAAAGGCCCGGAGCCTGTGAAGAGGGCCAATGCCCGTGAAGCTTGCCTCCCCGAAGAAAGGCCCGGAGCCTGTGAAGAAGGCCAACGCCTGTGAAGCTCGCCGCCCGTGACACTCTCACGTAATAATGAGTTCGGGTTGTACACGCCCCGGAGTCTCAGGGGTGCCGGCCTTAGGCCCTGGGGCTCCCTCCCACGCCCAGTGGCAGCACTTAGCTTCGCGCTGGTGAGAAGACGTGAAGACTAGACTAGGTGCCGGACGCGGCTTTTTCATTTGCTTTCTGCAGTTGGCTAGTTCATTCTTATTTGGAGTTTTATTGAAACTATCGCCGTCTTTTGACTTATGGCTCTTCGACTTTTTCACTCTCCTGCCTCGATTTCTCTTGCGCAAGGGCTCACGAGGTGGAAGCCCCGGGAGCCCTCGCGAGTGTTCTCGTCCGAATCGCTCAAGATTTCACGGCCCGGGTCCACTACAGGAGCGCCCCTCCAGTCCATTTCTCACGGGCACCATGACTCGAATACAGGGCCTGGGTCGCTCGCCCCACGAGTGAGGCTGGGGATTACCTACGCGCGGGCATGCGACAGAAAGGAACAATACCGAAACAGCAAAAACAGTACGATGATTGACGACAATAACCCAAACACGCCCCCACGGGGCCCCACACTGCTGTCTTTTTTTTGCGCAGGAGAAAAGAAAGAAAAGAACAAAGCGGGAGAAGCTTGCCCCACGCCGGGCCTCAGGGAAGACTCGAGCCGCCTCCAGAGCTCAGGCGGACTCCCTCTCGCGCTTCACCGAGGCGCGACGGTGGGCAGACCCGCTGCCGCCCTCCAAGCGGGCGCGACAGCGCGGGGGCTTGTTGCGGCCGCTGCTAGAAGGGTCGCTACCCGGAGAAGAGCTGGTGAAGCTTGAGGAGTCTCGGGCGCCGCCAACCACGCGCGCACTATCCTCTCCGTCCTCGCCGGGGCTGAGTCCCTGGCCGCAGTCGTCGTCTTCAGGGCAGCACCCTGCACGGTGACCATCTTCCCCAAACACCCTCACATAGAGGGTGGCGTCGCTGTCAAACTTGAAGTGTAGAGTGCACCGGCGGCTCAGTCCACGCGCGCGGGCAAACGTCTGCCAGCCGCGGGTCAAGGCCGGGCTCCCGGCGGCGGAGACCTCCAGCGAAGCCCACGAGGCCCGGCTGTAGCAGCCATCTGCCTGGAGCCAGAGGCCGCCCAAAGCGCCGGCTAGGAGGTCACCAAGGAGGAAGCGAGGGAGCTGAAGCCGGCCACTGGTTGGCTCCGCCGCCCACACAATGAACTCCGGCAGCACCTCCATAGTATGGAGACGCGACCTTGGGGGTCGCACGGCCGGAGCACGCCCCCCAACCACGGCTAGCCGCTCATCACCGCGCAGAGAGCCACCTCCATGACCGCGGGGGGCCGCTGCGGAGGCCACAGGATGCTTGCGAGGGCGGCCTCGACCGCGCTTGGGCGGGGGAGAGGTAGACTCGACCTGGCGAGCCTTCCCTTTCTCTACGACCAAGAACTTCCTTGGCGGAGCCATGAAGGAGAAGGAGAAGCAAGAGGGGATAGATCGGAAAGGCGCACGCCATTCCGTACTTATAGCCGACGAAGGCCAACCGTCGAGCACCATGATCGTAGGTAATCATGACCCGTTTTGCATGCAGGGACTAGTCGCATCCGTGCAGTTGCCGAGGCGCCGTGGGGAAGCGGAGGCGCCCATGTCCAATCAACCGCCACGCGGCGCCCAAGGCTGTAGGCTGTTAGGGTCCGTGACGCTTCGCACTTGCCCTTTCGCCTCTCTGCTCGGCCAAGTCCGGGCGCGCCGTGGGCCCGGGCGCTACTGTCAGTGTTCTGGGAACGGGGGTCCCCAGACTTGCCTGCCTGCAGCCCGCGGCGTGGCTCAAAGGGGGGCCCAGCACAGCCCATCTTCATCAACACAAGCTCAAGACCCTCGCGAGGGGCCAAGCCTCGCGGGGCGGACGACAGGGAGCTTCCTCTGGCATGGCCTCATCAGGCTGGTTCACGAGGAGGCGGAGAGTTCAAGGCAGGGTACCTCGCGAGATGCCCATGACGCAAGCCATGACGACAAAGGGCGCCAGTCGGGCGCCAGCCCGCGCAGTGTCCTCCTTTACTCTTTGGTGCAAGGGGAGCAAGCGCAGGCAAGAGCATCAAGCAAAGGCATCCATTTTGGTGCAACAAGACCAAGACTAGTCCAACGACAGGATGGAGGTCACCGTGGAGCCCAAGCCGGCGTCGCCACCAGAGCCTTTGGCAGGCGAGGACCAACTTTAGTCAGGATAAGTGTACCCGCTGTTCCCCTTCAAAATGGCCAATTGTTGGCGCCCGTCCCGCTCAATATTTGGGAAGAGGCCCAGGGCCTTTGCCTAAAAATAGGACTAGCCACCCCCAGGATAGAGGCATCTGGAAAAGAGATCTCCACCAAGGAACTAGTAGATAGAGCAACTGAACTCCTCCTAGCAGTTCGTCGCACCGGCCAAGAACAGACCCTCGCGAGGCTGTTCCACCTTGTATTGTTCATCATTAGCCCGAGAGGCAATCCACCACGCCACACACTGGAGTAGGGTATTACACCACAATGGTGGCCTGAACCAGTATAAACCCTGTGTCTTTGTGCTGATTCTTTTGTAGTTTAGATCCAAGCGATTCGGTGAGGAGCAGGTAGATAGGGGGCGTAATCTCCACGCGCACCCCAATGTTCGAACCTCAAGGGTCTGCCGGAACCCGAAATCCGACAACGACGACGTGGTGGTGGAGCTTGCGGTTTTCCTGCAAGGCTTCGCCAAGCTCTACGGAGGAGGAGGAGGTGTTGGAGGAGGGAGGGCTACGCCCGGGGAAGGGATTGGTTCAGCCCTCTCTCCCCCTCACTATATATAGGGGGAAGGGGGAGGTGGATGTCGGTGTCAAAACCAGCGGATCTCGGGTAGGGGGTCCCGAACTATGCGTCTAAGGCTAATGGTAACAGGAGGCGGGGGACACAATATTTACCCAGGTTCAGGCCCTCTCTATGGAGGTAATACCCTACTTCCTGCTTGATTGATCTTGATGAATATGAGTATTACAAGAGTTGATCTACCACGAGATTGTAATGGCTAAACCCTAGAAGCTAGCCTATGATTATGATTGTTGTTGTCCTATGAACTAAACCCTCCCGTTTATATAGACACCAGAGGGGCTAGGGTTACACAAAGTCGGTTATAGAGAAAGGAATCTACATATCCGAATCGCCAAGCATGCCATCCACGCAAAGGAGAGTCCCATCCGGACACGGGAAGAAGTCTTCTATCTTGTATCTTCATAGCCCAAAAGTCGGGCACACGTATATAGTCCGGCTGTCCGAGGACCCCTTAATCTAGGACTCCCTTAGTAGCCCCTGAACCAGGCTTCAATTACGATGAGTCTGGCGCGTAGATTGTCTTCGACATTGCAAGGAGGGTTCCTTCTCCGAATACTTCAAAGTAGATCTTGAACACAAGAATCGTGTCCGGCTCTGCAAAACAAATTCCACATACCACCGTTGAGAGTACAATACTTTCACGAGTCCAATCTGCTGACAATTTTTGTTGCATGACATTACATCATCACCTGGCCATTATTCGAACCGTTTTTTAGCCTGCCCCTCCGTATTCGAGGTGCGGTTTCATTGGCATGTCTTGTCAAAGCAGAGATCGTGTCCCCTTATCATGGGATTCTCATCAATACGGGCATGGTTAACCCAACCGTGCCATCTGCATGATGCTTTGGGGAATAGGCGAGTTTTAAGGCGAGTGGGGAGGCGCATGATTTTTACTGCCTTCATAAAGGGATAAGGATTCATCCTAGTTCACCCACGCCTTCTCCTTCCTCTGCCCATCCATTCTCGAGCTCCAGCGCCCAAGCTTATGCCTTCTCCGCCCAAAAAAAAGCACTCCAATCATGTTCGGATCCGGAGCAGGAGGCAAGTGGATGGCCTCCTCCATCAAGGAGAAGGACATCAAGAACCCTTTACTTGCATATTCGAGGAAGTGTCTGAGCCTCCCTATCGATTTTTTCAGACTTGGACAGAGAAGGCGGAGCGGATCAAATGTCCGGCTCCGCAGCCCAAAGACCTAGAAATCCCGCTTCTAACGAAGATGCTGGTTTCGGCGCCTTATCAGGTGCCGGAGAAGAAGGCCAAGGGGACCAGAGATGGTCTCCGCTGCAAGGGTTCTTCGAACGCGCCGTCCGAAGACGCCGAAGCTCACTCCTCTGCCAAAGACGACGAGGAAGAGGAGGAAGAAGAAGAAATCCATTTCCCCCTTGCAGGGGCGAGAAAGAAGAGGACGACCTCCAAGCGGTTGGAGGCCGAAGCATCCAAGAAGGGGAAATCTTCCCTTCCGGACAGCTCCACTGCAGCCACCGACAGCAGCTCGGAGTGGGTGCCCAGGGAGAAGCCCCTGGCCAAATCCTAAGTGTCCAAATACATTCATGTATCCGGCCTTTTTTGCTTCATTCTTTAATGCGCTAAATTATGCATATGCAGTCTGGCTCGGTCCAACCTTGAGCGGTCCTTATCTTCGGAGGACTCGCTGGATCCGGCCACGATGGACAGCGGGACCATTCCCTCGGCCTGCTCTCCCAAGGACACAGATGGCGCTGAGGCGTTATCCTGAAGGATCCCTAGTCTGGGAGAGAATCCGGAGGCCATCAGGGAGGCGCCGGAGAGTGAGGCCTCGGCTACAGGACACATGGGGGAGCAAACCCCCATGGATACTGACAATGGGGGCCGTAGTCAATTCGGCCCCCAACCGAATATAGTTCTAGAGACCCATGTGGCTATGGAATTAGGCAGACTGCCTCTTTTGAAAGAGGGAAGTGCGCCTACGCCACCGGTGACCTCAGTCCATCCAGAGGCACCAGACAGTCTACTGGAAGCATTGCAAGGTGCTTCCATTATTGACGATCACCGTACCCTTATGGGTATGGTGATTGAGAGGATCCAGTCCGAAGAGCAGATTGACCGAAGCGTGCACGAGTCTTCTAACAGGCTTTGAGGTAAGCAACACAAATTTTAAAAAGAATGCACAGTATAGACAGTAGCCCCTGATACTCTATCTAGTGTTCGGAAAGAAAAGCCGAACAGAGGACCAAATAAATTTCCCAGGAGTCTAATATAAAACTTCTATGTGAATAAGTAGGCCTGCTGTTGGCTGCGACCTCTCATATTGCGGAAGTCTCCAGACTGAAGCAAAATCTGGAGCAAGCCGAGGAAGAGCTCGGCCGCGTGAAGAAGCAGCTAGAGGAAAGCAAAGGTATGCATTGAACCTTATCTAAATTCAGATATGATGAATGATTTGTTCTGACTAAACTGTCATTTATATTTATTAGGGGCAGCGACCGATGTAACAACCCTCAAGAAGGCGCTGGCCGAGGCCGAGGACAAGGCGGCCAAGGAACGGGCCGCACGCGAAAAGTATGAGGCCCGGGTCAATGAGGTCCAGCAAGAGCTCCACGGCGCAGTCAAGAGATGTGACTCCTTGGAGCGTGATTTTAAGGAGCAAGAGTCCAAACTTGCCAAGGCCCGCCAGAGCGCACAAGATGCCCGAGCCAAAGCCCAGGGTGCCCTCTAGGAAATCCAGACGGCCAAGAAGATCGTGGTGGGTAAGGCTTTAATAATGCAGAGCAAATATGTGAAGGAAAGGTTCCTCCTACTGACCCAGATTTGGAGTTCTCCAGGGTCGTTTGCGGATCTGCCGTGCAGCGTATCAGATCCTGCAAAATTCTACCAAGCCGAAGAGGGGAGCTCTACGGAGAAGCTGCTCTGGTCGCAATACCTTGCGCCAGAACATCCAGTGCTCTTTAGTGATCAGCTGAAACAGCTGGTCGAGCTGCATAAGGCGGCCAAACTAGCCATGAAGGATTTGATAATCCGTCTATGGCCTGCCGAAGCTATTCCCAGCATCTACTTCGGACTCGTGAAGCGGCTTGTCAGCGCCCGCCCTAGGCTTGAAGCCATCAAGCGGTCGGTCTGTATCGAAGGTGCGCGGATGGCTTTCGCCCGCGCCAAGATGCACTGGGCGAAGATGGACGCCGTGAAGCTGATGACTGAGGGACTGCCCGTGGGCAAGGAGCACCGCACACCCGAGCTGTATTATGACAGTGTCTTGGAGGGATCCCGCCTTGTGGCGGAGCAATGTGCTAAGGATATCATATTCCCATGAATACATTCATGTTTATCCTGTCCTGTAATATGAAAAAAATCCGTTATGTTATATAATGTTTTGTTGTTTAAAACTTCACCTCCTGTGCAACCGTTTTTATTAAGTCTGAGAATTGGCCAGTCGTCGGCTTCTGCCCCCATGTAGGTAGTACGGGGGTGTTCGGGATAAATCTAAACACTCTTTATCCAAGGTTTTGGTCCTTTAAGGATGTGTTTAGCGCAACGAGCCAGGCAATCGGACTATTCTGCTTTATCATTTTCACTTAGCCATAGGAGTTTGACAAGAAAAAATTGGGCATAGCCCCTGGTGTTCGGAAGTCCAAACTTGGGGCGCTATACACGCCTAAACGGATAAAGACCGATTCATCGCATAATGCGGAAAAAATCGCTAAAGATTTGAAACCTCTCGAACAGCTGACCAGCTCTCGCCGCACCATCACAGTCAGTTTTAGGCTTTCTCTACTGAGGTGCTCATCTGGAAGAACCAGGACACAATCGCAGTAGTTCTCCCTTTACTACCCTAGCCGATATAGCGGAACATAGGGTAGCAAGCACATGAGCCGGGAAACCCAACTATTGACCCAAGACATGATTCAAAGCCGATGCATATAATGCTACAATTCAAGGTGCTGAACTACCGTAAAAGTGTTCGGACTTTCTTGCCATATTATGTGGCGTAATGAAGCCCCTGGCGAATTAAGTTGTACCAGAGTGTACGGGCACAATTGATAAGAATATATATAAAGAAAAAAAAATCAAGTAATAAGCTAACGCTACAAATATTGAGCCGCAAATTATTTTCCATTGTAATTTTATTAATACGCCGAGGCGTACTTGTACAAGTAATGCGGTAAGAAAATAAGGCTATTTGACATGCCATGACCAAGGGCGAGCTGCGTGCGGGTTTTTAAAACAAGTATAATGAGCATTAGCAGAGACCACCTGGGTGTTCCCTCGTACATCAAAGCTTCTTGCCTTCTTGGTGTATCCGTCCCTTGATAGGTCTAATGATCAGGTTATCAGAAAAAGCCTCGGAAAGAGAAAAACCTGGAAGAAAGAGAAATGTGAAGGTATGCGGGTCCAGGGGCGGTTTAGCCGCATTACGGACCACCATCTTGGTTGTGCCTCCATCCATGCCCACGGTATTTTAAGTGCGTAGTTATGTACGCGCGGCACAAGTATCGCCGCTTGATCGGGACTGGGACGGAGGCCGAATTGCTAGTAAAGCTCTGGACGAACCGGACTGTCCTGTTGCAGGGTAGCTCGGACTCTCTTGACGGTGTCCGTGGGCTTTACTGTCGAATTGAAGTTCTACCTTAAAAGGCTGCTCTGTACTTCTGCTGCAAGGGCCGCGGTGTGCTCCTCGGCACAGAGGGAGCGTTCCGTGTTTCCATGGACTGTTATAGCACCGCGTGGTCCGGGCATCTTGAGCTTGAGGTAAGCATAGTGCGGCACCGCATTGAAGCGAGCAAATGCGGTTCGTTCGAGTAGTGTGTGATGGCCACTGCGGAAGGGGACGATATCAAAGATCAATTCTTCGCTTCGGAAATTATCCGGGGATCCGAAGACCACTTCCAGCGTGATTGAGCCCGTACAGCAGGCCTCTACACCTGGTATGACACCTTTAAAGGTGGTTTTTGTGGGCTTGATCCTTGAGGGATCGATACCCATTTTGTGCACTATATCCTGATAGAGCAGGTTCAGGCTGCTGCTGCCGTCCATGAGGACTCGCGTAAGGTGGAGTACATCAATGATTGGATCAAGGACCAGTGCGGCTGAACCGCCATGATGGATACTGGTCAGATGGTCCCTGCGATCGAAGATGATCAGACAAGAAGACCATGGGTTGTACTTTGGGGCGATTGGCTCCATCGCGTAGACGTCCCTGAGTGCGCGCTTCCGCTCCCTCTTGGGGATATGGGTAGCGTATATCATATTCACCGTTTTGACTTGGGGAGGAAACTTCTTCTGTCCCCCTTTATTCGGTGGCCGGGGTTCCTTGTCATCGTCCTTGCTTTGCGACCCCTTCTCATTATTCTCGGCATTTAACTTGCCGGCCTATTTAAAAACCCAACACTCTCTGTTGGTATGATTGGCTGGTTTATCAGGAGTGCCGTGGATTTGACATGGACGATTGAGTATGCGGTCCAAACTGGACGGGCCCGGATTATTTCTCTTAAATGGATTCTTTCGCCGACCGGACTTAGAGCCACTGATACGGTGTTGGCACCATTACTTCATGCTTGTGTCTGTTGCGTCGGAGCTTTCCGTTACTGTTTCTACTATGGCGTGGCTTAGAGCGGGGCCGCTGACATCGGCACTTTGGCTGTATCTCAGGAGGTTTATCCTCGACTGAATTTCATATGTCGTATGAGGAGGTGGTTTTCCAACGCCCTATAGGCGGTGGTTCCTGTTCCTCTCCGGCATCGTCGTCCATACCGTCGATGTCTTCGGAGTCGAAATCAAGCATGTCGGTTAAGTCATCGACAATGGCTATGAAGTGGGTGGTGGGTGGGTAACGAAATTCTTCTCCATCCGCTTCCCACTCGAGGCGGACATAGTTTGCCCGAGAGTCTCCTGACAAGGAGAGGGATTTCAATGAGTTTAGCACATCACCTAGAGGTGAGTGCTAGAAGATATCCGCGGAGCTGAACTCCAAGATCGGCGCCCAATTGGGTTCGATGGACGTGGATGCATGCGGCCCGGAGCCTATGGCCGGAGACGAGTCCGAGGTTCCGGTGACACAAGCCCAACTCAATGTTGGGTCTGTGTGCGTCTCAAGCGCCGCTGAGTCTACAGCTTCAATGGCGGGGTTAAGCTTCCTGTCTTAGGATGACGCGGTCTGCTCCGGATCTATGGCCAGAGCGGTTATAGGTGTTATCTCTTGAGCATGGCCAGATGATAGATTTAGGTCATGTTCATCATGGTGGCAGGGGACAGCTGCCATGGGCTCGAATCCGTCGAAGATCAATCCTCCATGGATATCGGCCACAAAATTCAGGCTTCCAAATCTGACCTAATGGCCAGGGGCGTAGCTATCAATCTGCTCCAGATGGTCGTGAGTTGGCCCGCAGTGCGAAGCCACCGAATACAAAGATCTGTCTGGGGAGGAAGATCTCTCCCTGGACTACATTGTTGTGGATGATTGGTGGAGCCATCAAGCCTTCTAGTGAAGACACAGTGGAACTCTCAATGAAAGCACCAATGTCGGTGTCAAACCCGGCGGATCTCGGGTAGGGGGTCCCGGACTGTGCATCTAAGGCTAATGGTAACATGAGGCGGGGGACACAATGTTTACCCAGGTTCGGGCCCTTTCTATGGAGGTAATACCCTACTTCCTTCTTGATTGATCTTGATGAATATGAGTATTACAAGAGTTGATCTACCACGAGATCGTAATGGCTAAACCCTAGAAGCTAGCCTATGATTATGATTGTTGTTGTCCTACGGACTAAACCCTTCGGTATATATAGACATCGGAGGGGCTAGGGTTACACAAAGTTGGTTACATAGTAAGGAATCTACATATCCGAGTCGCCAACCTTGCCATCCACGCAAAGGAGAGTCCCATCCGGACACGAGAAGAAGTCTTCTATCTTGTATCTTCATAGCCCAACAGTCCGGCACGCGTATATAGTCCGACTGTCCGAGGACCCCTTGTCGGTGTCAAAACCGGCGGATCTCGAGTAGGGGGTCCCGAACTGTGCGTCTAGGCGGATGGTAACAGGAGACAAGGGACACGATGTTTTTACCCAGGTTCGGGCCCTCTCGATGGAGGTAAAACCCTACTCCTGCTTGATTAATATTGATGATATGGGTAGTACAAGAGTAGATCTACCATGAGATCAGAGAGGCTAAACCCTATAAGCTAGCCTATGGTATGATTGTTGTTCGTCCTACGGACTAAAACCCTCCGGTTTATATAGACACCGAAGATGGCTAGGGTTACACAGAGTCGGTTACAATGGGAGGAGATCTACATATCCGTATCGCCAAGCTTGCCTTCCACACCAAGGAAAGTCCCATCCGAACACGGGACGAAGTCTTCAATCTTGTATCTTCATAGTCCAGGAGTCTGGCCAAAGGTTATAGTCCGGTCATCCGGACACCCCCTAATCCAGGACTCCCTCAGTAGCCCCTGAACCAGGCTTCAATGACGACGAGTCCGGCGCAGATTGTCTTCGGCATTGCAAGGTGGGTTCCTCCTCCGAATACTTCATAGAAAACTTTGAACACAAGGATAGTGTCCGGCTCTGCAAAACAAGTTCCACATACCACCGTAGAGAGAATAATATTTTCCCAAATCTAATCTGCTGAAGTATTCCGCAGCGTGACATCACGCCATGGCCAAGCCTTTATTCGAATCGTTTTACTGTCCCACCTCAACGCGTTTAGCGAGGCGGTTTCCTTGGCACGTCTTGTCAAAGCAGAGATCGTGTCCCCTTATTCCGGGATTCTCACCAATACGGGCGTGGGTAACCCAATCGTGCCTGTTGGTATGTCTCCTCAATCGACGGCGAGTCCCAAACGGTCACGGGGAGGGCTCTTGGTATTCAACCTCTTTATAAAGAGACCAAGGCTCGACTCCTTTCTTTCAATCTCAATCGAATCCGCCTCTCACCTTGAGTCCCAACACCCAAAGCTCCAAATTCAGGCGCTTCAGACCTCCGATGATGTCCGGCTCCGACCTTCAAGGCCGGTGGATGCGTTCCTCCGTTACGGAAGAAGACGTGCTAAAGCTAAGAGATGCCAGGTATCTAACCGGTGAAATCTCGCATAGGCTGCCTGCTGAAGGGCAGGTTATTCCCACTCCCAAGCCTGGTGAGAGCGTGGTGTTCGCGTCTCACTTCCTTCGGGGGATAGGCTTCCTGACGACCCCTTCGTGAGGGGGCTCATGTTTTATTACGGGCTGGAATTTCATGACTTAGCTCCGGAGTCCATCCTCCATATCTCATCATTCATTGTCGTGTGCGAGGCCTTCCTCCGTTTTACTCCTCACTTCGGATTGTTGCTTAAGACCTTCAAAGTAGAGCCCAAGATGATCGAGGGGCAGCACGCGGAGTGCGGAGGTGCTGTTATAAGAAAGAATGCTGATGCTCCATGGCCCGAGGGCTCTTTTCAAGAGGAGTTCAGCTTATGGCAACGAGAGTGGTTTTATATCACAGCTCCCAGGGGCACCAAGTGGGTGGCGCCACCTGCCTTACGCTCGGGTCACCCACCATAGCTAGCGTCATGGGTCAATAAAGGGTCTAACTGGGGGATGTCTAAGGACGTGCCCCTGTTGCAGGGCCGCATTCGAGATCTCTTAGAAAGAGACATCAATCTGGTCATAGTGACGCAGGTCATGTTGATTCGCTGCATCCTACCCTGAAAACGTCGCCCCCTCTGCCTGTGGGAGTTTAATCCAGAGGGACCACGAGCCCTCCAACATTTTGTGGGCGCGACGCCCATGGAGATGTACACATTCTTCTTCGGATCACAAGCAATGTGTCCGGACTCGTCCGAGGACGCAGGTCTGAGCTGCAATTGCCCGGATACTCAAGTAAGTAGCCCTGTACCCGGACACGCTATCCATATATTTATCATAGAATTGCCCTTAAAAGAGCTGTCCCTTAAACATGAGTGGATAGCGAAAGCAAAGCTAATCAGGTGTCCGGCCCCCCTCCCTGAGACTACGCCGGATCCCGTGTTAACCAGGATGCTGGAGGTTGCGCCTTTGGAAGAAGGCGAAGAGGGGAACAAGGAAGCTACTGCCTCCCCGAAGGAGGCTGTCAGGAAAGGAGGAATCGAGAATTCCTCTAACCAGGGGAAGAAGAGGACTGCCTGTGAAGACCCGGAGGCCATGGTCTCAAAGCGGGGGAAGAAATCTTCGTCAGAGGGTCCGACGCCGGGGGGTGCCTCGGTCGCATTACGCCCCCAAGGGGATCAGCTCTCCACCGAGCCGTAAGTAAAGAGGGGAGTTTTAAAATGAGAGACTTCCCTATTCTATTTCTGAGGAAGATAACTGAAATTTTACTTTGTAGTTCGGATCTCAGCCCATCTCAGCAGAGCTCAACTTCAGGGGATATTTGTCCGGAGATGATGGAGAGCGAAACGCCTCCCCCTGCCGTACCGCCTTGTGAGGCGGGCGACCCTGAGGTGTCGTCACGGAGGGTTTCTCCGAATTCGGCAGGGACGGAAGGCAGTCGTATGGCTCCCCAAGGCCCTCCGTGTCTGGCCTTCAAAAAAGGCCATCGGACGAGTCCGGCACCGTCCAGTGCACGGTTGGAGGAGCTGAAGGATCTGCTCGGGCGAGCGTCTATCTCAGAAGAACACCATGCGTGGATGGATACAGTGATTCGAAGGATTTCATCCACGGAGACCGGGTTGTACGAGGACGTCAGGAGTTTACTGACAGGTTTTGAGGTACGCGAAATGATGTACCTTTTGACAGATCCGCACATCTAAGACGCGCCCTGTATAGATAGTAGCCCCTGAGACTCTGTGCATTGTCAAAAATGATGGCGCGCCGAGGAGCATAATCCCAGGTATAATATGTCGCCTTATCTATGTAGCTGGCGAAGTGTCCGGTGGCTAGCCGGACTGATGAATTTGCCGAGCTAAAGCGGCAACTTGACGTGGCAGATGCCGACATCGCGCTTGTCAACA
The DNA here is from genome assembly GCF_002162155.2 of Triticum dicoccoides. Lineage (NCBI taxonomy): Eukaryota > Viridiplantae > Streptophyta > Magnoliopsida > Poales > Poaceae > Triticum > Triticum dicoccoides. The sequence continues at coordinate 369,001,466 of NC_041381.1, read as the reverse complement.
AGTGGCTTGACGAGGCACAAGGTATGTAATTTCTCCGAACACACCTGGTAAGAGGAGCTTGATGCCCGTACCTTACAACATGTGTGCTTGATGCAGATGGTGCCGCTGCCATGGAGAACCTTCGGGCGGAACTTGCCCGAGCCAAGGAGCAGGCTAGGAAAAGCGATGCGGCTGCCTTAAAGGCGGCTGAAGAGCTGAAAGCCGAACAGGCTGCTCACTGCCAAAGCAAGAAGGAAATGGTCGAGATGGCTGTAAAGTTGAAGAATGCTGCCGACCGCTGCAAGCTTCTTGAAAAAGAAGATCAGGTGGCACAGAAGGACCTAGAGGAGGCCACTACCGAGGCCAAGGATACTCGCTCTGCGATGAGAGCTATGAAGGAGGAGCTACGTTAGGCCGGAGATATCACGGCTGGAAAGCCCTTTATGCTGCGGATGAAGTTTGGGGATCCTAAATATGCTCCGTTGGACCGGTTGTGGAGTGCGGCGAACACTTATCTGGACTTGGCGGCGAGTGCCGCGGACGCGGCCGAACACTTCCGAGATCAAAAGGACCCCGAAGTGGAAAAGCTTTTTTGGTCGCAGTTCCACAATCCAGAGCGCCCACTTCCATTAATCGATCGTTTGGCCGCATGGGCAGAGCTGAATAGGTTATCCGGACTCGCCATGAAATATGTCGTGAGTCATTTGTGGCCGGAAATGCCCGAGCTGAAGAGTTATTTTAGCTTGGTGCAGCAGTTCCTTGGTGTGGTGCCACATATTAATGCAATGAAGAGGTCAGCGTGCATAGAGGGTGCGCGGATGGCTCTTGCCCGTGTCAAGACATACTGGGCGGAGATGAAGGCCATCGCTGTTGCATCCCAAGATTCGGACGAGAGCCGAGTACCTGCCGAGCACTATTTTCAGGAAGTTCTGCAAGGCACTCGTTTAATAGAGATGCAGCGCTTGAAGGATATTATGTTCAAATAACATGTATTATTGTAGAACAATGTTTCGATGGAATATAAAAGCTTTTTATACTTGTGCCTTCAAGAATTAGAATACCTCCTATGCGGCCATTAATGTATATGTGTATATAACCTGAAAGATGGCAGTCTTCGGCTTCAGCCCCCACGCGTATAATGCGGGGGTGTTCACAGAAGGCGCATTTTCACACTTGATCCATCGTCTTGGTCCTATTAAGGAGGTGATAGCGCAGCGAACTAGGCAACCGGACTATAATGCTTTATCACTTTCACTTAGCCATAGGAGTTTGACAGTGGGGCTGCTACATAGCCCCTAGGGGCACCGCGCTCACCCGAATTCGGGGCGCGTGTGTGCCTGGCCGGGAAACGGCCCTTCGTTAATGCGGAGGAATCCTAAAGATTCCGGCGGGTCATCGAGTGGTTGACCAGTCTCACGCTATATCATGACAGTCAGTTTTCGGCTTTCTCTACTGAGGTGCTCGCCTGGCCGAACCGGGGCACAATCGCAGTAGTTCTCCTAGTGCCGCCTTAGCCGATAGAGTGGATCGTAAGGCAGCAAAACACAGGAGCCGGGCAAACCCAACATTTGACCAAAGACATGATTCGGAGCTGATGCATATAAGGCCAAACTCGTGACGCCGAACACTCCCTAAGGTATTCGGTCTTTATGAAAACGGGCTGAACAACACCCTTGGTAAGAAGCCCCTGGTGTCCAGGTACGCGCAAAATTCTGACGTGGCCACATGCCAAGACGCCAGCCTCCTCCTCGGTTATACCAAGAAACCGGGGATGTGTATCAACAAGAGATAGTGGAAAAGGTTTACGCAGGGTCTTAATCTGAAAAGAATCCTTGGAACGGGTCCCTACTACACGTCTGCGCCTATGTCTCCATTGTGCCGTATCCTGGACGGGTGTAGCATGGTGTTCATCTGTAAAAGAGAGGAACTTAGTTGAAAAAGATCATGCGAAAATCTATGTTATATTAAATAAACAAAGTATAATTCAGAAAATGGGTAAAATTGAGCTTTATTGTCTCTTGTTGTACACGCGCGGAGCCCCTTGTACGGGGGTATGCGGCTAGTAAGCCCTTGTATGTTTACACCGGACTCGTCTAGCCATGTCCGGGGTCTGAACGACCTGTTTAGGTGCTTTGATTAGTGAAGCCGGTTTAGTGTGTGGCTGTTAAGGCAGCCGCACAGTCTTCCGCGCTCGAGGAACACTCGATATTTCCCTTTAATGAGATGATGCCTCGCGGACCGGGCATTTTAAGCGTAAGGGATGCATAATGCGGTATTGCGTTAAAGCGGGTGAAAGCTTCGCGTCCCAGTAGTGTTTGATAGCTACTTGTAAATGGGGTGATGTGGAAGGTTAGCTTTTCGCGGCGGAAGTTGTCGGGGGAGCCGAACATAACTTCTAGCAGGAGAGAACCCGTACAATGGGTATCTGGGCCTGGCGTTACCCCTTGAAAGGAAGTGTTGCTATGGCGAATTTTTGTTGGGTTTATCCCCATTTTGCGGATTGTGTCCTGATATAGCAGGTTTAGACCACTGCCGCCATCCATTAGGACTTGTGTAAAGTGGAGTCCGTCAATTATCGAATCTAATATCAAGGCAGTCCAGCCTGTGTTTCGGATACTTCTAGAGTAATCCTGATGGCCGAAGGTGATTGGTTTTAACAACCAGTGGCGGGACTCCTCTGGGACAGGCCGTATGGCGCGTATCTCTATAGGCGCCACTCTGTTTTTCCCTTTTGTCACGTGAAGTGAGTTTACTGTTTTGACTTCTTGTGGGAACTTCTTTTGTTCTCCGGTGCTCTGCTTGTGGGGTTCGTCATCGTCCTCGCTTGGTATGTCGAGCCTTTGTGTTCGGTGTTGAGTTTGCCGGATTGCTTGAAGACCCAACAATCTCTGCGGGTATGGTTTGCAGGCTTCCCGGGAGTACTGTGGATTTGGCATATTTTGTCCAAGATTTTGTTTAGGTTAGATAGCTCGTCCCTGTTATCCTTGAGGGGCAGCTTTTTCTGATTCTGCCGAGAGCTTTTGAATCCGGCGTTGACTGCCATGCTCTTCGGGCTGTTTCCCTTGGTCCGACGCTGGTCCTTGCTACATCGCGGTTTCCCGTTTCCATCCCTAACTTTGGATGTAATTGGGTTGCTGGTACTGCTTCTTGCCAACCAGCTATCCTCTCCTGCACAAAAGCGGGTCATGAGGCTTGTTAATGCGGCCATTGCTCTTGGCTTTTCTTGGCCGAGGTGTCTGGCGAGCCATTTGTCTCGAACGCTGTGTTTGAAAGCTGCTAAGGCTTCAGCGTCCGGACAGTCGACTATCTAGTTCTTTTTAGTAAGAAATCTGTTCCAGAGTTTCCGGGCTGACTCTCCGGGTTGTTGAGTTATATGATTTAGATCGTCTGCATCCGGAGGTCGGACATAGGTCCCTTGAAAATTTACCCGAAAAGCATCCTCGAGCTCTTCCCAACTTCCGATGGTATTTTCGGGAAGGCTTTTAAGACAATTCCGGGCTGGCCCTTTGAGCTTGAGGGGTAAGTATTTTATGGCGTGGAGGTCATCTCCTCTATCCATGTGTATGTGGAGGATATAATCCTCAATCCAGACTCCAGGGTCTATTGTTCCATTGTATGCCTCTATGTTTATGGGCTTGAATCCCGCTGGAAATTCATGGTCCAGCACCTCATCGGTGAAACATAGGGGGTGTGCGGCACCCCTATATTTGGGTGTGTCGTGATGTTCGGATACTTGTTGCGTTGCATTGCTTACTAGAGCTTGCTTTCTTGGCCCGGAGATAGATGTGGCTGGGCCATCTTTTTGATGCGAATCCTTATGCGGATCGCGTGCCGGCTTGTGTGCGGCGCCATTTGCCGCTCTATGTTGGCCATGGGGTTGTTTATCCGACCGGGTGGCTTCCTTATTTTTTGATTGCGGGGGCTCTAAGGCCTCCTCACCAAATTCCGGCAGTAATTTTCGCTTCGGATAGCTCTTTGTGTGGCGACTGTCGCCGTATTTGTTTGCGGTCTTGAGTACTTTGCCCCATCTAATTCTGAGTGCATCTTCCGCTGTTTTGAGCTTCCGCTTCTGCTTTTTCAGGCTACGCGCAGTGGTGACGAGCCTTTTGTGGAGGTTCTTCTGCTCCAGCAACTTGTCTGGCGTGAGGTCGTCCGGACTATTATCTTCGCCGGGGACGGGTTGTTCGGTTTGTTTATCGAAGTTGCCCTGTTCGGACGGTTGCTCGATGGCATGTTCATCGTTCACCGGTTCGCCCTACTCTGTGGCTGGGTCTGTATGGCTGTTGTCTCTGTCGAGGTGGGGTTTGGAGTGGCGCTTACGCCGCCGCTTTGACTGCTTTTCGAGGGAACGATCCCTCGTTGCGTCCCTTTGTTCCTCGTCGTCATTTCTTTTAGGTGTGTCCACCATGTATACATCGTGAGATGAGGTGGTTATCCAGTGCCCTATAGGCGCTGGTTCCTGTTTGTCTCCTACATCGTCGTCCATACCATCGATGTCTTCGGAGTCGAAGTTGAGCATGTCGGTTAAATCATCGACAGTGGCTACGAAGTGGGTGGTGGGTGGGCTTTGAATTTCTTCGTCATCCGCATCCCATATTTGCTGACCATAGTCCGACTAGGGCTCTCCTGATAAAGAGAGAGACTTTAGTGAATTTAGAATGTCGCCAAAGGGCGAGTGCTGAAAGATGTCCGCGGCGGCGAACTCCGTGATCGGCGCCCAATCGGATTCGATCAGTAGGGGCGCGGAAGGTTCGGAGTCTGGAGAAGAGTCCGGCACCTTGGAGTCACGGGCTTCACAAGGGACAAGGCTGGTGTTCGGCTCGATTGCCGTAGAGATTGCAGCCCCCGAGGCGGTATCCAGCCACCCATCCTTGATTGGCGCAGTCGGCTCCAAGCTAAGGGTCGGAGCGGACACGGGTGCGGCCTCCAGGGCACTGTTCGGCGGCAGAGCTAGATCATGCCCATCGTGACAGTGCGGCACGCTCGGCTGTGGATCGAACCCGTTGAAGATCAAGTCTCCGCGGACGTCCGGCGTGTAGTTCAAACTTCCAAATCTGACCTGATGGCCAGGGGCGTAGCTTTCGATCTGCTCCAGATGGCCAACCGAATTGGCTCGAAGTGCAAAGCTGTCGAATACGAAGATCTGTCCGGGGAGAAAAGTCTCACCCTGGACCGCATCGTTGTTGATGATCGGAGGAGCCATCGGGCCTAAAGATGACGACACAGAGGAACTCTCAATGAAAGCACCAATGTCGGTGTCAAAACCGGCGGATCTCGGGTAGGGGGCCCCGAACTGTGCGTCTAGGCGGATGGTAACAGAAGACAAGGGACACGATGTTATTACCCAGGTTCGGGCCCTCTCGATGGAGGTAAAACCCTACTCCTGCTTGATTAATATTGATGATATGGGTAGTACAAGAGTAGATCTACCACGAGATCAGAGAGGCTAAACCCTATAAGCTAGCCTATGGTATGATTGTTGTTCGTCCTACGGACTAAAACCCTCCGGTTTATATAGACACCAGAGAGGGCTAGGGTTACAAAGAGTCAGTTACAATGGGAGGAGATCTACATATCCGTATCGCCAAGCTTGCCTTCCATGCCAAGGAAAGTCCCATCCGGACAGGGGACGAAGTCTTCAATCTTGTATCTACATAGTCCAGGAGTCCGGCCAAAGGTTATAGTCCGGTCATACGGACACCCCCTAATCCAGGACTCCCTCACCCCTTAATCCAGGACTCCCTCAGTGGAAGCACCCTAGGGTTTCCGTAGGGGAGGGGCGGCGGCCACAAGGGAAACCCTAGATGGGTTTGGGCACCCCCATCCCTAGGAAACTTGCCCCCCAAGCCGGGAGGGGCTGCTGCCCTAGGGGAGGCGCCCCCACCTCTCAAGTTTACGTGAGATGGGGTGGGAGGGGCGCACAACCCCTTAGTGGGCTGGTGTGCCCCTCCCCTTGGCCCAGAAGGCGCCCCAACACTTGCCGGGGCCTCCGAAACTCCTTTGGGACACACTGGTCATCACCTGCTACCCCCGAAACAATTCCGGACTCCAATACCCTTCGTCGAATATACAGATCTTCACCTCTGGACCATTCCGGAGTTCCTCGTCACATCCGAGATCTTATCTGAACAACCTTTGGTAACCACATACTATTCCCATTGCAACTCTAGCATCACCGAACCCTAAGTGTGTAGACCCTACGGGTTCGGGAACCATGTAGACATGACCGAGATACCTCTCCAGCCAATAACCAATAGCGGGATCTGGATACGCATATTGGCTCCCACATGTTCCGTGATGATCTCATCGGATGAACCACGATGTCGGGGATTAAATCAATCCCGTATACAATTCCCTTTGTCCATCGATATGTTGCTTGCCCGAGATTCGATCGTCGGTATCCCTCTACCTCGTTCAATCTCGTTACTGGCAAGTCTCTTTGCTCGTTCCGTAACGCATGATCCCGTGGCTAACTCCTTAATCACATTGAGCTCATTATGATGATGCATGACCGAGTGGGCCCATAGATACCTCTCCGTCATACGGAGTGACAAATCCTAGTCTCGATTCGTGCCAACCCAACAGACACTTTCGGAGATACCTGTAGTGCACCTTTATAGCCACCCAGTTATGTTGTGACGTTTGTTACACCCAAAGCATTCCTACGGTATCCGGGAGTTGCACAATCTCATGGTCTATGGAAAGATACTTGACATTAGAAAAGCTCTTAGCAAATGAACTACACGATCTTGTGATATGCTTAGGATTGGGTCTTGTCCATCACATCATTCTCCTAATGATGTGACCCCGTTATCAATGACATCCAATGTCCATGGTCAGGAAACCATAACCATCTATTGATCAACGAGCTAGTCAACTAGAGGCTCACTAGGGACATGTTGTGGTCTATGTATTCACACATGTATTACAGTTTGCAGTTAATACAATTATAGCATTAACAATAGATAATTATCATGAACAAGGAAATATAATAGAACCATTTTATTATTGCCTCTAGGGAATATTTCCAACAGTCTCCCACTTGCACTAGAGTCAATAATCTAGTTCACATCTCTATGTGATTGTAATGAATCCAACACCCATGGGGTTTGATCATATATTGCTTGTGAGAGAGGTAATTAGTCAACGGGTCTGAACCTTTCAGATCCTTGTGTGCTTTACAAATCTCTATGTCATCTTGTAGATGCAGCTACCATGCGCCATTTGGAACTGCTCTACTATATGAATCCGATTTGCTACTCAGAGTCATCCGGATTAGTGTCAAACTTTGCATCGACGTAACCCTTTACAACGAACTCTTTTACCACCTCCATAATCGAGAAAAATGCCTTAGTCCACTAGTTACTAAGGATAATTTCGACCGTTGTCCAGTGATCCATTCCTGGATCACTCTTGTACCCCTTGACTGACTCATGGCATGGCACACTTCAGGTGCGGTACACAACACAGAATATTGTAGAGCCTACGTCTATACCATAGGGGACAACCTTCGTCCTTTCTCTCTCTTCTGCCGTGGTTAGGTTTTCAGTCTTACTCAATACTCACACCTTATAACACAGACACGAACTCCTTCTTTGCCGATCTATTTTGAACTCCTTCAAAATCTTGTCACGGTGCGTATTTATTTGAAAGTATTATCAAGTGATTTTGATCTATCCTTATAGATCTAGATGCTCAATGTTCAAGTAACTTAATCCAGGCTTTCCATTGAAAAACACTTTTCAAATAACCCTATATGCTTTCCAGAAATTCTACATCATTTCTGATCAATAACATGTCAACAACATATACTCATCAGAAATTCTATAGTGCTCCCACTCACTTCTTTGGAAATACAAGTTTCTCATAAACTTTGCATAAACCCAAAATCTTTGATCATCTCATAAAATCATATATTCCAACTCCAAGATGCTTAATCCAGTCCTTAGAAGGATTGCTGGAGCTTTGCATACTTGTTAGCATCTTTTAGGATTGACAAAAACTTCTGGTTGTTTCCCATACAACATTTCCTCAAGAAAATCGTCGAGGAAGCAATGTTTTGACATCCTATCTGCAAGATTTCATAAATAATGCAGTAACTGCTAATATAATTCCAACAGACTCTTAGCATCTCTACGAGTGAGAAAGTCTCATCGTATTCAACTCCTTGAACTTGTCGGAAAACATCTTAGAGACAAGTCGAGCTTTCTTAATGGTGACACTTACCATCATTGTCCGTCTTCTTTTTTAAAATTCATCTGTACCCAACAGCCTTACGACCATTAAGTAGTTCTTCCAAAGTCTACACTTTGTTTTCATACATGGATCCTCTCTCGAATTTTATGGCCTCGAGCCATTTGTCAGAATCCGGGCCCACCATCACTTCTCCATAGCTCGTAGGTTCATTGTTGTCTAGCAACATGACTTCCAAGACATGATTACCGTACCACTCTGAAGCAGTATGCGTCCTTGTCGACCTATGAGGTTTCGTAGTGACTTGATCCGAACTTTTATCATCACTATCATCAGCTTCCACTTCAACTGGTGTAGGCTCCATAGGAACAACTTCCTGTGCCCGGCTACACACTGGTTGAAGTGATGGTTCAATAACCTCATCAAGTCTCCACCATCCTCCCACTCAGTTCTTTCAAGAGAAACTTTTCCTCGAGAAAGGACCCATTTGAAAAAACAATCACTTTTGCTTCCGGATCTGAGATAGGAGGTATACCCAACTATTTTGGGTGTCCTCTGAAGATGCATTTATCCGTTTTGGGTTCAGCTTATCAGGATGTAACTTTTTCACATAAGCGTCGCAGCCCCAAACTTTCAAGAAACGACAGCTTAGGTTTCTCGGTGTCATCTCAACGGAATTATGTGGTGCCCTATTTAAAGTGAATGTCGTTGTGTCTAATGCCTAACCCATAAACGATAGTGGTAATTGGATAAGAGACATCATGGTATGCACCATATCCAATAGGGTGCAGCTATGATGTTCGGACACACCATCACACTATGGTGTTCCAGGCGGTATTAGTTGTGAAATAATTTCCACAATGTCTTCATTTTGTACCAAACTCGTAACTCAGATATTCATCTCTATGATCATATCATAGACATTTTATCCTCTTGTCACGACGATCTTTAACTTCACTCTGAAATTACTTGAACCTTTAAATAATTCAGACTTGTGTGTCATCAAGTAAATATACTTAGCATCTACTCAAATCATCTGTGAAGTAAGAACATAACGATATCCACTGCGTGCCTCAGCACTCATTGGACTGCACACATCAAAATGTATTACTTCCAACAAGTTGCTTTCTTGTTCCATCTTACTGAAAACGAGGCCTTTCAGTCATCTTGCCCATGTGGTATGATTTGCATGTCTCAAGTGATTCAAAATCAAGTGAGTCCAAACGATCCATCTGCATGGAGTTTTTTCATGCGTACATACCAATAGACATGGTTCGCATGTCCCAAACTTTTCAAAAAACGAGTGAGTCCAAAGATCCATCAACATGGAGCTTCTTCATGCATTTTATACGAATATGACTAAAATGACAGTGCCACAAGTAGGTGGTATTATATCATTATTATCTTATATCTTTTGGCATGAACATGTGTATCACTATGATCGAGATTCAATAAACCATTCATTTTAGGTGCAAGACCATTGAAGGTATTATTAAAAAATAAAAGAGTAACCATTATTCTCCTTAAATGAATAACCGTATTGCGATAGACAAATCCAATCATGCTTATGCTCAATGCAAACACCAAATAACAATTATTTAGGTTTAACACCAATCCCGATGGTAGAGGGAGCGTGCGATGTTTGATCACATTAACCTTGGAGACACTTCCAACACATATTGTCACCTCGCCTTTAGGTAGTCTTCGTTTATTACGTAGCCCTTTTATTTCGAGTTACTAACACTTAGCAACCGAACCGGTATCTAATACCCTGGTGCTACTAGGAGTACTAGTAAAGTACACATTAATATAATGTATATCCAATATACTTTTGTCGACCTTGCCAGCCTTCTCATCTATCAAGTATCTAGGGTAGTTCTGCTTCAGTGACCGTTCCCCTCGTTAAAGAAGCACTTAGTCTCGGGTTTGGGTTCAACCTTGGGTTTCTTCACTAGAGCAGCAACTGATTTGCCGTTTCATGAAGTATCCCTTCTTGCCCTTGCCCTTCTTGAAACTAGTGGTTTCACTAACCATCAACAATTGATGTTCCTTCTTGATTTCTACTTTCGCAGTGTCAAATATTGCGAATAGCTCAAGGATCATCATATCTATCCCTGATATGTTATAGTTCACCACGAAGCTCTAGTAGCTTGGTTGTAGTGACTTTGGAGAAGCATCACTATCTCATCTGGAAGATTAACTCCCACTCGATTCAAGTGATTGTAGTAATCAGACAATCTGAGCACATGCCCAATGATTGAGCTTTTCTCCCTTAGTTTATAGGCTAATAAACTCGCCGGAGGTCTCATACCTCTTGACGTGGGCACGAGCCTGAAATCCCAATTTCAGCCCTTGGAACATCTCATATGTTCTGTGCCATTTAAAAAAACGTCTTTGGCGCCTCAGTTCTAAACCGTTTAGCATTACACAATGAACTATCACGCAGTCATCAAAACGTGTATGTCAGATGTTCGCAACATCCATAGACGATGTTCGAGGTTTAGCACACCGAGCAGTGCATTAAGGACATAATCCTTCTGCGCAGCAATGAGGACAATCCTCAGTTTACGGACCCAGTCCACATAATTGCTACTATCAACTTTCAACTAAATTTTCTCTAGGGACATATCTAAAACAGTAGAACTAAAGCACAAGTTACGACATAATTTGCAAAGACCTTTTGACTATGTTCATGATAATTAAGTTCATCTAATCAAATTATTTAATGAACTCTCACTTAGATAGACATCCCTCTAGTCATCTAAGTGATACATGATCCGAGTCAACTAGGCCGTGTCCGATCATCACGTGAGACGGACTAGTCATCATTGCTGAACATCTCCATGTTGATCGTATCTACTATATGACTCATGTTCGACCTTTCGGCCTCTCGTGTTCCGAGGCCATGTCTGTACATGCTAGGCTCGTCAAGTCAACCTAAGTGTTTTGCATGTGTAAATGTGGCTTACACCCATTGTATGCGAACGTTAGAATCTATCACACCCGATCATTACGTGGTGCTTTGAAACAACGAACTTTTGCAACGGTGCATAGTTAGGGGGGACACTTTCTTGAAATTTTAGTGAGGGATCATCTTATTTATGTACCATCGTTCTAAGGAAACAAGATGTAGACATGAAAAACATCACATGCAAATCATAAAGTGACATGATATGGCCAATATCATCTTGCGCCTTTGGTCTCCATCTTCGAGGCGCGGCATGATCACCTTCGTCACCGGCATGACACCATGATCTCCATCATCATGATCTCCATCATCATGATCTCCATCATCATGTCTTCATGAAGTTGTCTCGCCAACTATTACTTCTACTACTATGGCTAATGGTTAGCAATAAATTAAAGTAATTACATAGCATTTACATTGACATGCAGGTCATACAATAAATTAAGACAACTCCTATGGCTCCTGTCGGTTGTAATACTCGTCGACATGCACGTCGTGATTCCTATTACAAGAACATGATGAATCTCATACATCACATATATCATTCATCACATCCTTTTGGCCATATCACATCACATAGCATACCCTGCAAAAACAAGTTAGACGTCCTCTAATTGTTGTTGCTTGTTTTACGTGGCTGCTATGGGTTTCTAGCAAGAACGTTTCTTACCTACGCAAAAGCCACAATGGTGATATGAAAATTGCTATTTACCCTTCGTAAGGACCCTTTTCATCGAATCCGATCTGACTAAAGTGGAGAGACAGACACCCGCTAGCCACCTTATGCAACAAGTGCAAGTCAGTCGGTGCGACCTGTCTCACGTAAGCGTACGTGTAAGGTCGGTCCGGGCCGCTTCATCCCACAATGCCACTGAATTAAGATAAGACTAGTAACGATAAGCAAATTGAACAAATCATCGCCCACAACTACTTTGTGTTCTACTCGTGCATAGAATCTACGCATAGACCTAGCTCATCATGCCATTGTTGGGGAACGTAGTAATAATTCAAAAATTTCCTATGTGTCACCAAGATCAATCTCGGAGATGCTAGCAACGAGAGAGAGATAGGGAGTGCATCTTCATACCCTTGAAGATCGCTAAGCGGAAGCATTACAAGAACGCGGTTGATGGAGTCGTACTCACGGCGATTCAAATCGCGGAAGATCCGATCTAGCACCGAACGGATGGCGCCTCCACGTTCAACACACGTACAACCCGGGGATGTCTCCTCCTTCTTGATCCAGCAAGGGGAGAGGAGAAGTTGAGGGAGAGCTCCGGCAGCATGACAACATGGTGGTGGAGCTTGCAGTTTTCCTGCAGGGCTTCGCCAAGCTCTATGGAGGAGGAGGAGGTGTTGGAGGAGGGAGGGGCTGCGCTCGACGAAGCGGTTGGTTCAGCCCTCTCTCTCCCTCACTATATATAGGGGGATGGGGGAGGTGGAGGCGCCCTAGGGTTTCCCTAGGGGAGGGGCAGCGGTCACAGGGGAAACCCTAGATGGGTTTGGGTGCCCCCACCCCTAGGAATCTTGCCCCCCAAGCCGGGAGGGGCTGCTTCCCAAGGGCAGGCGCCCCCACCTCTCTAGGTTACGTGAGATGTGGTGGGAGGGGCGCATAGGCCCTTAGTGGGCTGGTGTGCCCCCTCCCCTTGGCCCATAAGGGCCCCCAACACTTGCCGGGGCCTCCGAAACTCCTTTCGGACACACTGGTCATCACATGGTACCCTCAGAACAATTCGGGACTCCAATGCCCTTCGTCCAATATACCGATCTTCACCTTTGGACCATTCCGGAGTTCCTCGTCATGTCCAGGATCTCATCCGGGACTTCAAACAACCTTCGGTAACCACATACTATTCCCATTACAACTCTAGCGTCACCGAACCTTAAGTGTGTAGACCCTACGGGTTCGGGAACTATGCAGACATGACCAAGATACCTCTCCGGCCAATAACCAATAGCAGGATTTGGATACCCATATTGGCTCCCACATGTTCCACGATGATCTCATCGGATGAACCACGATGTCGGGGATTCAATCAATCCCGTATACAATTCCCTTTGTCCATCGGTATGTTACTTGCCCAAGATTCGATCGTCGGTATCCCTATACCTCGTTCAATATCATTACCGGCAAGTCTCTTTACTCGTTCCGTAACGCATGATTCCGTGGCTAACTCCTTAGTCACATTGAGCTCATTATGATGATGCATTACAGAGTGGGCCCAGAGATACCTCTCCGTCATACGAAATGACAAATCCCAGTCTCGATTCGTGCCAACCCAACAGACACTTTCGGAGATACCTGTAGTGCACCTTTATAGCCACCTAGTTATGTTGTGACATTTGGTACACCCAAAGCATTCCTACGGTATCCGGGAGTTTCACAATCTCATGGTCTAAGGAAAGTCACTTGACATTAGAAAAGCTCTTAGCAAACGAACTACACGATCTTGTGCTATGCTTAGGATTGGGTCTTGTCCATCACATCATTCTCCTAATGATGTGATCCCGTTGTCAATGACATCCAATGTCCATGGTCAGGAAACCATAACCATCTATTGATCAACGAGCTAGTCAACTAGAGGCTCACTAGGGACATGTTGTGGTCTATGTATTCACACATGTATTGCGGTTTCCAGTTAATACAATTATAGCATGAACAATAGACAATTATCATTAAAAAGGAAATATAATAATGTCGGCGTTCTGGGAAGAGGGGTCCCCAGACTTGCCTGCCTACGGCCTGCAGTGTGGCTCAAGCAGTGGCTCACTACGACCCGTCTACACCAGCCCAAGATCAAGACCCTCGCGAGGGACCAAGCCTCGCGGGGCGGACGACGCAAGGCTTCCTCAGGGGCGGCCTCGCCAGGTAGGCTCGTGAGGAGGCGGAGTACCTCGCGAGGTGCTCATGACGCAAGCCATGACAATCGAGACCAGGCGGGCGTCAGGCGGGCGCCAGCCAGCATAGTGTCCTCGCTTCCTCTTTGGTACAAAGGGGGCAAGCGCAGGCGCGGAGTACCGAGGCATCAAGCAAAGGTTACCATATCAGTGCAACGAGACCAAGACCAGCAGAGCGGCAGGACGGAGGTCACCGTGGAGCCCAAGACGGCGTCATCGCCAGTGCCTTTGGCAGTTGAAGACCAACTTTAGCTAGGATAACTTGTACTAGCTGTCCGCCTTCAATATGGCCGTTGTTGGCTCCCTTCCTACTCAATATTTGGGATGAGTACCAAGGCCTCTATAAATAGAGATAGCCACCACAGTAGAGAGGGAGATCGGACCCATAGACAATAGAGACGCAACCATTCCTCTCCAAACCCACTAGCTCAAGAACACCCCTCGCGAGGCTGTTCTTCCTCTGTACTTTTCATCATCAGCCCCAGAGGCAATCTACCACCACACACTAGAGTAGAGTATTACACCACAAGGGTGGCCTGAACTAGTATAAACCTTGTGTCCCTTGTGTCGTTCACCGTGTAGCTTAGATTCGCGACGAAGCTTTGGGGCATGGATCGGTAGGGAGAAGTTCTTCATGCGCACCCCAGAGTTTGAACCTTAAGGGTTTTGTCGGAACCCGACATCCGACATATGGCGCGCCACGTAGGGGTGAGCCGAAATCCCCCTTCCGCCAATCTGCGTTCCGTTGCTTCGTCGCATCATGTCTGGCGACCCGACGGCCAAAGCCGACCGCTAGGCGGCATGGCCTGCCCATGCCGCGCCGACTGCCCAAGGTGACCTCAACCCCGCGCCTCAGGCAGCCCACGCTTCGCAGAACGCTGCGGGGCACAGGTGACGCGGCCAAGCGCCACCTGCCCTCACTCCGCGGCAGGTGTGATCAGCTGCAAGGGTCTCAAGCCATGCCATGGCCATAGCACCGCACACCCGACGGGAGCAGGCGAACATGAAGGCCGCGCTCACGGTGGCTCGGGAACTGCTACGGTGTAGGCTGCAAGAGAGCGGCCGTCACATGCTGCTAGAGCGCGTCGCCGATCTCCTGGATGCAACAGCTTCAGGGGTGCCTCCTTCCTGTGTACAGCTTCCACCTCAGGCCCCAGTCGGATCATACAGCAGACCATCCCCGCCCGTGCGCCCTCAGGCGTACCCCAAAGCTTCATCAACACCAGCTCTACCATCAGCGCCGGGCGTCAAGTGGCACCAGCGCCGCCCCTGGTGAGTGAAGGCATGCGCATCACCACCTACGGCCCGGGCAGGCCGCCACCCTATCACCCCCAAGACGGTGTTTCGAGCCAAGCCGCGTGGAACATGGGCACTACAGTGAAGCCTTCGGGGTGGCAGCCTCGGAGGCGTACGTGCCCCGCATGGTGGATTGGGAATTCGCACTGGAAGAAGACCACGGCTCGTTCCTCGGGCCAAGCTGGGAGGAGTAATCGCCAGAAGCCGAGCCTTTTCAGGAGCCTAAAGGAAGCCTCGCCAACCACGCCAGCGGCAACAGCTATCGGGTACCGCTAATTCCTCAGGAGCAAGCTTATGCTAACCATGGGTCGTAGGAAGTCCAGGTCACTGCAGAAGAAGGCTGCCCCAGCTCGGCAGCCTCCCTTCCGCCAGGAGGGGTGCACTAGTGAAAGCACAAGTGCTCCCTAGGTGGTTTTGGTAATTAATGTCAACATATCTCTTGTTGGACTAACACTTTTATCTAGTATGTTTCAGATAAGTTCAACAATGGACTAGCATGGACTAAAGGATGCGGGAACTCCTTCAAGATGCTAAGGACAAAGGATTGGCTCAAGCTTCAAGCTCAAGACTCTTCATTTTACATTTTAGTGATCCAAGATCACATTGAGTCTATAGGAAAAGCCAATACTATCAAGGAGGGATGATGTGTTGCTTAATGAGCCTCTTGCTTCAAGTGCTTAGTGATATGCTCCAAATACCCTCAACTACTTTCCCACTTCCACACATATGTCCTAAACCTAAAGTCAAACTTGGCTCCACTGATTCTTCCTACCCGGCGCCATCGAGTTTGGATGTCTTAGCCACTGCCACAAACCCTAGGCAAATCGGTCTCACCGATAGGGATCTCGGTCTCACCGAGATGGGATTGTAATCTCTATGTGTATGTCCATTCAAAATTGGTCTCACCGAGTTTGAGCAATCGGTACTACCAAGATTACAATGCAAACTTTCTGGTTGACTTATTATCAAAATCGGTCCCACCAAGTTTGATAATCGGTCCAACCGAGTTTGCCTGACCAACTCTCCGGAAAGCTTATTATCAAAATCGGTCTCACCGAGTTTGTGTAATCGGTCTCACCGAGATTACGTTATGCCCTAACCCTAACCGAATCGGTCTTACCGAGTTGCATTTCGGTCCCACCGAAAACCCTAACGGTCACATTATTTGCTAAATCGGTCTGACCAAGTTTAACGATTTGGTCCCACCGAGTTTGGTAGATTGTGTGTAAGGGTTAGATTTTGAGTGGAGGCTATATATACCCGTGCACCTCCTCTTCATTCATGGAGAGAGCCATCAGACTGAACCTACACTTCCAGCATCCTATTTTTGAGAGAGAACTACCTACTCATGTGTTGAGGCCAAGATATTCCATTCCTACCATATGAATCTTGATCTCTAGCCTTCCCCAAGTTGCTTTCCACTCAAATCCTCTTTCCACCAGATCCAAATCCTTTGAGAGAGAGATGAGTGTTGGGGAGACTATCATTTGAAGCACAAGAGTAAGGAGTTCATCATCAACGCACCATTTGTTACTTCTTGGAGAGTGGTGTCTCCTAGATTGGCTAGGTGTCACTTGGGAGCCTCCGACAAGATTGTGGAGTTGAACCAAGGAGTTTGTAAGGGCAAGGAGATCGCCTACTTTGTGAAGATCTACCGCTAGTGAGGCAAGTCCTTCATGGGCGACGGCCATGGTGGGATAGACAAGGTTGCTTCTTCGTGGACCCTTTGTGGGTGGAGCCCTCTGTGGACTCGCGCAACCGTTACCCTTCGTGGGTTGAAGTCTTCATCAATGTGGATGTATGATAGCACCACCTATCGGAACCACGCCAAAAACATCCGTGTCTCCAATTGCGTTTGAATCCTCCAATCCCTTCCCTTTACATTCTTGCAAGTTGCATGCTTTATTTTCCGCTGATCATATACTCTTTGCATGCTTGCTTGCTATATGTTGTGAATGTTAAACTTGTGCCTAAACTCCACTCAAACTTTAAAGAAACTTAAAAACTGCAACTTTGGCTCTTAGTGTCTAATCACCCCCCCCCCCTCTAGACACCTCTTCTCAAGGTCCTACAAGTGGTATCAGAGCATTGGTCTCCATTGCCTTGGTTTAATCACCATTGGAGGAATATGGATGAGTCTACTTTGGGGAGTCTTAGACATAGAGTGCCTATTCTTGATGGAGAATATTTTCATGAGTGGAAAAATGAGATGCTTGTAATTTTCAATCAATATCATTTGAACAAGTACATTGCTAGCCCTTGTGCACCTTATATTGATCCTATGCATCCAACCCATGATGAGTCAATTGACATGGTTAGGAATCTTAGAACTGCCGAACTTATCCTTAGAGGATTGCCTAGAAACTTGATTGGATGTTTGCCTACTTTTAAGTGTGCCTATACTATATGGAAATTTCTTGAGGAACGATTTCCAGATTATTCATTGAAAAATCTTGATGAAATTCTCCATAAGTCTATTGCTTTGAGTAAAATGAATACTAGTGATCCTATGTTTGGTGATAGTCTATTTGAGCTTACAAACCTTATGCATGCCAAAGGAAATGTTGGTATTATTAGTGACATTATTTCCGAAGCTATAAGAATTCATAGACAAGATTATTGTCAAACTCACTCTAATGAATCACCCTCTCTAGGATTTGATCCACCACATGACGATGTTGAACATGGATACTATGATGAGGATGATGATAGTGACTTCGATCTTGATGATGCAATGAGACATTTTGGTCTTATGGGAAATCTTCGGGGATATATGTCAGGAGGAAAGGAATGGGTTCTTGATAGTGGATGTACCGATCACATGACTGTAGATAAAGACATGTTTCGTGAGCTTGCTGATAATTATAGTCCTCGAAAGTATGTCACTTTTGGTGACAACTCAAAGGGTAAGGTGTTTGGCCTCGGTAAGGTGGCCATATCACATGATAGCTCCATACAAAATGTTATGCTCGTTGAATCTCTTGGATACAACTTACTTTCAGTATCTAGACTTGCTGACTTTGGTTTCAATGTCTTATTTACTGAAGTTGATTGCCAAGTGTTTCGTCGAGACAATCATAAAATGGTCTTTACCGGTGTGCGTAGAGGTGATCTATACATTGTTGATTTCACTAAAAAGGCTCAACCTAAAACTTGCTTCATTGCTAAATCCTCAAAAGGCTGGTTATGGCATAGACGATTAGGTCATGTTGGTATGCGAAACCTTGACAAGCTAATTAAGGGAAGTCATATCCTTGGAGTTAATGATGTCATATTTGATAAGGATAGACTTTGCAGTGCTTGTCAAGCAGGTAAACAGGTTGGAGGAAGGCATCCCGTGAAGAACATCATGACCACAAAGAGGCCACTCGAGCTACTTCATATGGATCTCTTTGGTCCCAACTCTTACAAGAGTCTTGGTGGAAATTCTTTTGGTCTAGTTATAGTTGATGATTTTTCCAGATTTACGTGGGTGTTCTTTCTCGATGATAAATCGCAGGTTCAGAAGATCTTCAAAAACTTCGCTAGGAAGGCCCAAAATCAATTTGAAGTGAAGATCAAGAAGGTTCGCAGCGACAACGGAACGGAGTTCAAGAACGCAAATGTGGACACCTTTCTTGACGAAGAAGGGACTTCACACGAGTTCTCTGCTACGTACACACCTCAACAAAATGGAGTTGTTGAGAGGAAGAACCGGACGCTCATCGAAATGGCGAGAACGATGCTTGATGAGTATAAGACGTCGAAGCACTTTTGGGCAGAAGTGGTTGAGATAGCTTGTCATGCAACAAATCGCTTGTATCTTCACAAGCTACTCGGCAAGACGGCATACGAGCTCCACACCGGTAACAAACCCCAAGTTGGATACTTTCGAGTATTCGGCTCAAAGTGCTACATTCTTGATAAGCATCATCGTTCTAAATTTGCTCCTAAGTCTCATGAAGGTTTCCTACTAGGTTATGGCTCAAACTCTCACACTTACCGTGTCTACAACAATTTCACCCGAAAGGTTGAAGAGACGGTAGATGTGAAGTTTGATTAATCTAATGGCTCGCAAGTAGAGCAATTGCCAATTGATGTAGGAGACAAGGATCCTTCGGAAGCAATCCAAGACTTGTCTATTGGCAAGGTCCATCCAATGGAGGTGAAGGAGAGTACCTCGTCCGTCCAAGTGGAAGCTTCTACTTCACGACAAGGTGAACCAAGAGTTAATATGGAAGCATCCACAAGTGGGACACACCAAGATGAAGAAAACGAGGAAGTGCATCAAGATGAACGTCAACAACCTCCTTCTCCGCCACGACAAGAGAATGACAACGCCAACAATGAAGAAGGCCAAGAAGAAGAACAAGATGAAGAAGATGTTCAACAAAGACCCAAGAAAAGCTATCACGAGTTCGAGCAAGAGTTGCTAAAGATCATCCCGTCGAGCAAATCTACAATGACATTCAAACCGGGAGAATCACTCGCTCTAAAACTCGTTTAACTAACTTTTGTGAAAACTATTTTTTCATCTCTAGCATTGAACCTATGAAGGTTGAAGAAGCATTGGAAGATCCAGATTGGATAAATGCTATGCATGAAGAGCTACACAACTTTGAGAGGAACCAAGTTTGGACATTGGTTGAGAAGCCCGACAACAACCACAACATCATTGGTACCAAATGGGTGTTTCGAAACAAGCAAGATGAAGATGGACAAGTAGTTCGCAACAAAACACGTCTCGTCGCCCAAGGCTACACACAAGTCGAAGGTATGGACTATGGTGAGACTTACGCCCCCGTTGCTAGACTTGAGTCCATTCGCATCTTACTTGCCTATGCTAATCACCATGATATCACCTTGTACCAAATGGACATTAAAAGTGCTTTTCTAAATGGTGAAATAGAGGAGGAAGTTTATGTTAAACAACCTCCCGGCTTTGTCAATCCTAAGAAACCCAATCATGTTTACAAACTTCACAAAGCTCTTTATGGTCTTAAACAAGCTCCTAGAGCATGGTATAAATGCTTGACCAAGTTCCTTATTGAAAAAGGCTTTGAAATTGGGAAAATTGATTCTACTCTTTTTACTAAAAGGGTTAATGGAGAACTCTTTGTGTGCCAAATCTATGTTGATGATATTATATTTGGTTCAACTAACCCTCATTTTAGTGAAAAGTTTGGGAAGCTAATGTCGGAGAAGTTTGAGATGTCTATGATGAGTGAACTCAAATTCTTTCTTGGGTTGCAAATCAAGCAAACTAAGGAAGGTACTTTTGTCTCTCAAATGAAGTACACCAAGGACTTATTCAAGAAGTTCAATATGCAAGAATGCAAAGGTATGACTACACCCATGCCTACTAGTTGACATCTTGACTTAACCAAAGATGGTGAACCGGTTGATCAAAAGGTTTACCGCTCTATGATTGGTTCATTGTTATATCTATGTGCTTCACATCCCGATATTATGCTAAGTGTGTGCATGTGTGCACGATATCAAGCTGCTCCTAAAGAATGTCATCTTAAGGCCGTGAAAAGGATAGTGAGATACTTAATCCATACACCAAATTTTGGCATTTGGTATCCTAAGAGGGCCTCTTTCGATCTTGTTGGCTATTCCGACTCGGACTATGCCGGAGACAAGGTTGATAGAAAGTCCACTTAGGGTACTTGTCAATTTCTTGGTAGATCTCTTGTGTCTTGGTCCTCCAAGAAACAAAACTCAGTATCCTTATCCACCGCTGAAGCTGAATATATTGCCGCTGGTTCATGTTGTGCTCAATTACTGTGGATGACCCAAACTCTTAAAGATTATGGGATATATGTGAGACATGTTCCATTGCTTTGTGACAATGAAAGTGCTATCAAAATTGGTCATAATCCTGTGCAACATTCTCGAACTAAGCATATTGAAGTTCGTCATCATTTCATTCGAGATCATGTTGCTAAGGGTGACATTGATCTTAAGCATGTTCACACTGAAAAGCAATTAGCGGATATATTCACTAAACCTCTTGATGAGAAAGTGTTTTGCAGGTTAAGAGGAGAATTAAACATCATTGATGCTTCAAACTTGGAGTAGAAACTCCATTGGGTACATGCAAGACATGAGCTTATGACTAATCCTTGATAATTCTCTTATGATGAAAAACTTATGTCTTGGATATATTTGTATCTTCCATGTTATCTAACCCATGTAGATACTTGGTTGAATCAAATTCCATGAGATCGTAAATTACTCATATCTTGAGCAATCTCTACATCACCAAGTCTCTACACAAAGGTGGTTGAAGACAAGGAAGCACAAAACCATTCAAACATATCCTTTGACAAATTCTATGTTGAGTTTCATGATTGTCATTTTTGGATATACAACTGCTCTTCCTTGCAAGAACTAACCCATGTAGGTAGATGGACTCAAATTCCAAGTGGTGCTCCAAACTCTTGATGAGCTACATCAACCTTGAGCAACCCATGCAAGTTCAACTACATGGACAACACCACCAACCAAGGTATGTTATTCCATCTTAGAGAAGCTTTACTCCAAGTCATGAGTTAAAGCAACTCGACAAGATGTGAATACATCAAGATGCTTAAACGAAAAATGGAAACCCCATTTTGAGCTTAGACGATGAGTATGACCTATGATCAAGTGATCTCACTTGACTCCTAAGTCAATATACTCTAACATAGGTGACTTTGTCGCCGACCATCTCTAGATGAAGTTCTCTTCTGTGTTTTTGCATTTGTCTCATGCATATGTGTTTCCCCTTTCAAAAAAAAAACTTCATCTAGATTTCTTTCTGTTTGCTCTGCATTTTCTGCATTCAAATTCCTTGCACATCTTTCAGTTAATTCCTTGCAAATATTTATGAGACCTTACTAGTCTAGTGAGCAGAGGTGACAAGTGTTTTCTCTACGATGAACTCGGTTACACCGATTTGCTATTTTCGGTCCAACCGAATCCTTTCAGTCCAACCGAAGCATACCACTCGGTGCCACCGATTTCACAACAGGAAAAACAGTTTGCCACTTATTCTGTGTTTCTTTTGATCCAGCTCCACTCAATGAATCTTGTCCTCTACAAGCATCACATTTTAATCATTGCTTTATTGTGTGACTCAAGGATCAAACCCATTCATAACAAATTCCAAAGGAGGAGAGAGAGATTACATCTTTATCAAGCCCTTCTTGGAAATTGATGTCAAAGGGGGAGAGAGAGATCACATCAAAGCTTATCTTTTAGAGAGAGATCACATCAGAGAGAGAGTATCACCCTCTCAGGGGGAGAGAGATCTCCAGGGGGAGAGAATACTAGTAGAATGTATTTCTCAAGGATCCCAGATGCTTGGTGTTCAAGAGGAGAGATGCCACATGTCTTCTTGAGGGGAAAGACATGTTCATATGTGCTTATTTGCTTTAGCTTGCATTAGCTCTGATCATCATTCATATCTTTCAGCTCTGATTTTCTATTCCCTATCTTCTCCCAGTATCCCATGCTAGATTCAGGGGGAGCAAGACATCTAAGGGAAAGAAATCATTCAAATTCATTGCATATCTTTAATCTTGGGGACATGTCTAATCAAATGTAGTACTTAGTACTCACTCTCTACATGTCATCCCAGTCTTGGTATTCTTGTGGTTTCTTTTGTTTTCTCTGGCTAGTAGATGTATCTGTGTTATCTAACCTTGTTTACGCAGGTTCATTCCATCCTAAGCCAACTCAAGACTACAAGGTAAGTATATGCATCACAATCATGTGTATGAGGAATTCTTGTTGATGTACATACTGTTTGCAAGAAGGACTCATGGGCATGAAGGTATTCTCTTTAATACTTTTTGCTCTGATGCATATGGCCAAGATACATGTAACACATTGCCTGCTCTATCATGGTTATGCTATCACATGCTTCTATATTCCATATTCACATGATTGCATACATGTAGGGGGAGCCTATGCTTGTTATATGTCTTTCCAAAGCTTTACTTGCTACTCTTTATATCTTTATCTAAAGCTTTGATGTATGTTGTCATCAATTACCAAAAAGGGGGAGATTGAAAGCACAAGTGCTCCGTAGGTGGTTTTGGTAATTAATGTCAACATATCTCTTGTTGGACTAACACTTTTATCTAGTATGTTTCAGATAAGTTCAACAATGGAGTGGCATGGACTAAAGGATGTGGGAACTCCTTCAAGATGCTAAGGACAAAGGATTGGCTCAAGCTTCAAGCTCAAGACTCTTCATTTTACATTTTAGTGATCCAAGATCACATTGAGTCTATAGGAAAAGCCAATACTATCAAGGAGGGATGAGGTGTTGCTTAATGAGCCTCTTGCTTCAAGTGCTTAGTGATATGCTCCAAATACCCTCAACTACTTTCCCACTTCCACACATATGTCCTAAACCTAAAGTCAAACTCGGTCCCACTGATTCTTCCTATCCGGCGCCACCGAGTTTGGATGTCTTAGCCACTGCCACAAACCCTAGGCAAATCGGTCTCACTAATAGGGATCTCGGTCTCACCGAGATGGGATTGTAATCTCTCTGTGTATGTCCATTATCAAAATCGGTCTCACCGAGTTTGAGCAATTGGTACTACCGAGATTACAATGCAAACTTTCTGGTTGACTTATTATCAAAATCAGTCCCACCAAGTTTGATAATCGGTCCAACCGAGTTTGCCTGACCAACTCTCTGGAAAGCTTATTACCAAAATTGGTCTCACCGAGTTTGTGTAATCGGTCTCACCGATATTACGTTATGCCCTAACCCTAACTGAATCGGTCTTACCGAGTTGCATTTCGGTCCCACCGAAAACCCTAACGGTCACATTATTTGCTAAATCGGTCTGACCGAGTTTAACGATTCGGTCCCACCGAGTTTGGTAGATTGTGTGTAACGGTTAGATTTTGAGTGGAGGCTATATATACCCCTCCACCTTCTCTTCATTCATGGAGAGAGCCATCAGACTGAACCTACACTTCCAGCATCCTATTTCTGAGAGAGAACTACCTACTCATGTGTTGAGGCCAAGATATTCCATTCCTACCATATGAATCTTGATCTCTAGCCTTCCCCAAGTTGCTTTCCACTCAAATCCTCTTTCCACCAGATCCAAATCCTTTGATAGAGAGTTGAGTGTTGGGGAGACTATCATTTGAAGCACAAGAGCAAGGAGTTCATCATCAACGCACCATTTGTTACTTCCTGGAGAGTGGTGTCTCCTAGATTGGCTAGGTGTCACTTGGGAGCCTCCGACAAGATTGTGGAGTTGAACCAAGGAGTTTGTAAGGGCAAGGAGATCGCCTACTTCGTGAAGATATACCGCTAGTGAGGCAAGTCCTTCGTGGGCGACGGCCATGGTGGGATAGACAAGGTTGCTTCTTCGTGGACCCTTCGTGGGTGGAGCCCTCCGTGGACTCGCGCAACCGTTACCCTTCATGGGTTGAAGTCTCCATCAACGTGGATGTACGATAGCACCACCTATCGGAACCACGCCAAAAACATCTGTGTCTCCAATTGCGTTTGAATCCTCCAATCCCTTCCCTTTACATTCTTGCAAGTTGCATGCTTTATTTTCCGCTGCTCATATACTCTTTGCATGCTTGCTTGCTATATGTTGTGAATGTTAAGCGTGTGCCTAAACTCCACTCAAACTTTAAAGAAACTTAAAAACTGCGACTTTGGCTCTTAGTGTCTAATCACCCCCCCCCCTCTAGACACCTCTTCTCAAGGTCCTACAACTGGGGGCTGCAAGAGAGGGGTCGGGAGCTAGGCCCCTCCCCACGGCGCATGGAGCAAGGTGTTCGTTGGAGGTAGGCCCTCTGTTGGGGAGGTGCGGCGAGGTCTGCCCCCGGCAGAGGACCCGTGGTCGTCTGGGGAACCGTTGGCGTCCCCTTTACCCCATTGGCGTCGTCCTTGGTTTCCGGTCGCTGTCAATGGCGGTCAAGGGTGGCGCAAGGCGGGGCCCTCATCTGGCTATATGAAGCAAGGCCGGTACCTGTGAAGAAGGCCCAATGCCTGTGAATCTCACCGCCCGTGACACTCTCACGTAATAATGAGTTGGGGCTGGACACGCCCCGGAGTCTCCGGAGAGCCGCCCTCGGGCCTCGGGGGCTCCCTCCTAGGCCCAGTGGCAGCACTTAGCTCCGCGCTGGTGAGAAGACGTTAAAGACTAGACTAGGTGTCGGACGCGGCCTTTTGTTTTTCGCCTTCTTTTATGTGGTAGAGCTTTCTTGCTTCGGATTTGAGTTGAAGTTGAATTTGCATATGTGGGGAGGGGTATCTTGCCTTATTCGCGTGTTTTCTTGTGTTCCGATTTCTGCCTGAGTTGGAATTCGCACTAGCTGCCTCCCCCTCGCGAGCCCCTCGTGGGCTGGGCTGCGTTCAGCACACTCGCGCATGTCGTCCTGCAGCCAGCACCCGCTCTCGCGAGGCTCTCACCAAATGGTCAGCAGGTCTCCTGAAGGGCCCTCGAGGGATCACCACAAGCCCATTCGGAGCTCGCCCGGGATAAAGGTAAATTGCAGCAACTAACCCGTCACGGGGCCCGTAGCATTGTGCAGGCACGCATTCAGCATCATTCCTAAAGGCATGAGGACAATGATCTTTCTCACATGAGGGGCTTCCCCTCCCAAAAATGCTCTTACAACCTTCAGGGCCATGCTCGAGCTTTTTGTGCGCAGGATAAAACAGCAAAGGCATACAAGGTCAATCAGACATGTCACTCACCATGTCCTCTTGGTCGCCTCCGGAGGCGTCACTGGCACCGCTGTCACAGTCGTTGGCGTCGCCAGCCCCACCACCAGTGCCATCTTCGCTGTCGTTCACCATGTCGCCCTCATTCGTAGTGACTATCACCCCGTCGTCATCGGAAGCGAAGGCCCTGACAAGTGCATCCATGTTGTCCTCCACCCACCGTGCCAGGTCGCCTCGAACAACCACGGGCACCGAAGCGATGACGATGTCGAAGCCGAAGTGGGGATCTATGTCCTGAAGATGGCTGAAGCCTTGGGAGACTGCACGCCCGAGCAGGCCGCGACCCCTCTCTTCGACGAGCTGGCGAGCCCTCTCAGAGCGGTTCTCCAGGTGCGTCACCACATCAGTGAAGAACTGGAGATTACCGACATAATTAGTCGCATGAGGCTGTGGAGCTGTCGCGTCGCAGATGTTGCCTAGGGCCGCGTTGGCCCTGTCCCTGAGCGTTTGGAGCATAAGGCCATGCATGTGCTCCAACATCTGCCGCTGGAGAATCTCGTCTTCATTCTGTCGCGCAATGGACTCGGCGTCACCGACCCTCCATTGGAGAAGAAGCAGCTCGGCATGGGAGGAGGCCAACTCAGCCTGTGCCGCGGCTAGGGTGGCTGCGGTGGCCTCCGCGCGCCGCGTCGCTTCGGTCTGCTTAGTCCTGAGAGTGGCAGTCCTGCCCGCAGCCTAGGATTCAATCAGCTCCAACCTCTTGCCATACTCCCGCACAAGACCCACGCGAACTTCCGCCACGTGGCGGTCGATCTCTTCTTGGATTTGAGTCTCCTGTGCACTGACATCATCCTCCGCCTGGGTAACCTAGCACTCCCTCATCACTAGCCGCTCAAGGTCAAGATTGCGCTCGGCGGCCTCCAGCGTCAACGCTTCCTCGCGCCTCCGGAGCTCCTCCTCCTCGACGGCCCCCCTTTTCAACGACGCGAGGGCAGCCTGGCGCAGCTCCACTGGCTGCTCCAGGAAAGTGCTCCAGGCTTGGAGCTCCCACGCGCACTTCGCCGTGATCTCGCATCGCCGGTCTGCCACCTGAGCCTCCTCAATGGCCCGGGAGCAGGCCTTTTGCGAGGCCACGAGAGATGCTTTGGCCTTTGCGTTGTCAAGATCATGCTGATGACGCGCAAGGCTTACCGCCACCCTCAACTTGTGCCGCTCCTCAACCAGCCACAGGCCCTCAACTTCAAGGCACGTGTCCACATCCGCGAGCTCTCCACCCAACTGGCCAATTGCATCCGTCGCCTTCCAGAGGAACTCTTGGCGGATGATGCGGCGCTCCCGCGCTCGCCTGAGCATGTCATCAATATCATCCTCCGCCGCCAGCGTAGGCGGAGGGCCCTGAAGCGGTTCGCTCCCTCTCGGTAGGGGGTTGGGGGCCAGAGCCCCCATGATCGCCGGACAGGCTCCGCGAGGGGCCCAGGCCAGCGCTGATGCATTCCCAGAAGAAGAACCAAGGACCGACATCAACCATTCGCCGCTCGTGATCAGAGGAGGAGCCCGAGACAGGCTGGCGGCACACCGGGCGAGCTCACAAATGAAAGGCGCCAAGTGCACAGGCTCAAGGCACTCCGCTGGTCGGCCCATCTCCCCAGCCGAACTCACGTCAGGGGAAGCGCGCAGGCTTGGGACTCCCAAGGTCAGCGACGGAGATGAAGCCTGATGAGGTGGCTTCTTAGCTGGCTACGTAGGCTTGGCAGGAGGAATCCTGAAGGGCCACAACCAGCGAAGGGAGCAGCGAATGATGAATGACAAGAAGGAGGGACTTAATCATCTGTGGCGAAGTACTTCCTATGCTTCAGCGGCCAGCAGGGGTGCTAGCTGCCGCTCGAAGACTCCTTCCTCTTGTGGAGGGCGTCGAAGTCTATGTGGAACCGACCCAAGCTCTCGACCTGAGGGCCAGCGCGTGGCGTGGAAGAAGAAGCACCAAGGCGGCCTGCCTCAAGGGCGCCAGGCTGGGAGGAGCGATCGGGCGCCACTTCTTGGTAGCCTGCCGAGGCCTTGGGGGCTTCGGCCTCGAGAGCATCAGGTTGCATCCCCTCATCAACGACCACCTCGGGACGGGCTTCACAAGCTCCGGAGGATGACACCACGGGAGCCCCACACGACATCAATGTCGCTACACCAGATCCCCCAGCCTCCAGCGATGCTTGCCTTCCGGCGCCCCCTCCTGAGGCAAGGTCGACGTTGGCTGCGGGGGAAGGAGCCACGACGGGATTTCATGAGGCCCCACGAGGCCAACCGGGCTCAATCCCCATTCGTCAAAGTGAGGCATTTGCCTCGTGAACTCGGCCCTGCCCGAGCAAAGATACAGGAGGCTGCCCCTGTGCCGGATGTCGCCCGGAGAGGGGTCACCAGTCAAGACCTCTAGCACCTTCTTCAGCGCTTCAGGCGCAAGCTCCTCCTCCTGGAGCCTCATGCGGTCCTGATGCCCAGTCAGGGTCCACATCGGTCGGGAGTGGCGCTTGAGAGGAGCAATGCGACTCTGGAGGAACTCCTTCACCACCTGGGGAGCCGTCATGCCGAGCGCTCTCAACCTCTCGAAACGGAGCCAAACAAAGGAGAGCCGGGGGCTCATGAGCCTCTCGTGGCCCCAGCCTAGATTGGGGATAGCAGGCGATGTCGGATGCGCGAGCAGGGGGCTAGGCACCCCGACGTCCACGTACATCCACCACATCCGGAATCCACCCATGAAAGGTGGGAGGCCAAAATCAATCCCTGAGGTGTCCGTCTCTGGCACGGCCTGGAAGCTCATGCACCCCGAGCACTGTAATGTGTCGGTCAGGTGCAAGGAGAAGAAGTGGCACAAGAGGGCAATGGAAGGGGCAATGCCCACCATGGCTTTGCAGACAAAGGCGAAGACGCCGAGAAGGGTAACGGATCAAGGGTCAAGATGCATCATGTGGATCTGATAGTGGGAAAGCACAACGTTGAAAAAGGCGGAAAAAAGGAGGAACCAGGCCAGCCCACAGTGTGTCGGCGAAGAATCGAACCTTCGTGATGATCCTGTCAAAGGAGGCATGGGACACAGGCCAAGCCATCGTCCTTCCGCACTCGTTAAAGCTGGTGGCGAGGGTGGAGCAGACCTTGTCCAAGGCTTCTGGGTTGAGTATCAGTGACCGGCCCATGACGGGCGCGATTGTCGGGGGCAAGCTGGACGAGGGCGCGGGCTTCTTCCCCTTCTCCTTTTTTGTTGGCGCCATGGCGACGGAAGGGGGGAAAGCTCAAGTCAGATTGGAGGAGGAAACTGAGGCTCAAGGAAGAAAGGGGAACATGAAGCACGCGGGCAGCCAAGAGGAAACAACTGTGTAAGGCTTCGTGGCCGCCTAGCCAGGCGGATATTGGGGCAGCGTGGGGAAGCGGAGACGCCCACGTCTAATCAACTGCCACGCGGTGACCAAGGCCGCAGGCTATTGGGGCCCGCGGCGCTCCACACTTGCCCTTTGGCTTCGCTTCTAAGCCAAGTCCGAGTACACCTTGGGCCCGGGGGCTATTGTCGGCATTTTGGGAATGGGGGTCCCCAGACTTGCCTGCCTGTGGCCTGTAGCGTGACTCAAGTAGTGGCCCAGTACGTCCTGTCTACACCAGCCCAAGGTCAAGACCCTCGTGAGGGACCAAGCCTCGCGGGGCGGACGATGCAAGGCTTCCTCAGGGGCGGCCTCGCCAGGCAGGCTCGTGAGGAGACGGAGAGATCAAGGCAGGGAGTACCTCACGAGGTGCTCATGACGCAAGCCATGACGATCAAGACCAGGCGGGCGCTAGGCGAGCGCCAGCTAGCACAGTGTCCTCGCTTCCTCTTTGGTGCAAAGGGGGCAAGCGCAGGCGCGGAGTACCAAGGCATCAAGCAAAGGTTACCATATCGGTGCAACGAGACCAAGACGAGCAGAGCGGTAGGACGGAGGTCACCGTGGAGCCCAAGACAACGTCATCCCAAGTGCCTTTGCCAGTCGAAGACCAACTTTAGTCAGGATAACTTGTACTAGCTATCCCCCTTCAAAATGGCCGTTGTTGGCTCCCTTCCCGCTCAATACTTGGGATGAGGACCAAGGCCTCTATAAACAGAGATAGCCACCACAGTAGAGAGGGAGATCGGACCCATAGCCAACAGAGACGCAACCATTCCTCTCCAAACCCACTAGCTCAAGAACACCCCTCGCGAGGCTGTTCTTCCTCTGTACTTTTCATCATCATCCCCAGAGGCAATCCACCACCACACACTAGAGTAGGGTATTACACCACAACGGTGGCCCGAACTAGTATAAACCTTGTGTCCCTTGTGTCGTTCACCGTGTAGCTTAGATTCATGGCGAAGCTTTGGGTGTGGATCGGTAGGGAGAAGATCTTCGTGCGCGCCCCAGAGTTCGAACCTTAAGGGTTTTGCCAGAACCCGACATCCGACAAATAATAACCATTTTATTATTGCCTCTAGGGCATATTTCCAAAACCTATGGCCCCCGGGTCTCTTTTGCATTATATTGCATCTCTTTAAATCTCATTTATTATTTTGCAATCTTTACTTTCCAATCTATACAACAAAAATACAAAAAAATTACTTTACTATCTCTGTTACATCTCACTTTTGCGAGTGACCGTGAAGGGATTGACAACCCCTTTATCGTATTGGTTGCAAGGTTCTTGATTGTTTGTGCAGGTACTAGGTGGCTTGTGCGTCATCTCCTACTGGATTGATACCTTGGTTCTCAAAACTGAGGGAAATACTTTTGCCACTTTGCTGCATCACCCTTTCCTCTTCAAGGGAAAAACCAACGCAAGCTCAAGAGGTAGCACTGGGTGGCCTCCTGCCATGGGTGCACGCGGCTGATAAGATGAAGGGCGCTATGACCTTTGACCCTGCCACCAGTCTGCTCTTGGCTGCATGGGCGGACCAATTTGGATCGTTGGATGCAGTTCAAGCGGTCATGCCGGATGTGAGCAAGTTCGTCAAGTTTGCCATGTCGATGGATGCTCCTGCTCGCGCCACAGCCGCGGCTGTCGGCGTGTAAGTTAGGAAGAATGGGATTGCATGCATCGATGATTTCATTGATTGTGGATGGGTTACATATATAGATACAAGGGGTGCACCTGTTGTCTTGTCTCCCAAGTTAGATACAAGTTACAGAGAGGGAGAGAGACGTAACAGGTGCGAAATATACAACCCAGACCGATATACATACACATACATGTCCAACGTCCCCCACAGTCAAAGCATTGTCGGAGACGCAAAGACTGGACCGAAAACTCTTGAAAGTCGAGGTAGGTAATCCTTTCGTCATGACATCGGTGAACTGCTGATTAGTGGGCACATGCAACACTCGAATGCGACCAAGCTCAACCTGCTCATGAACAAAGTGGTTGTCGAGCTCAATATGCTTTATCCCTTGATGATGAATAGGGTTGGCCGAGAGGTATACCGTGGAGACATTGTCATAGTAGACAATCGTGGCCTTGGGAACCTTAACCAACAACTCCTAAAGCAGCTGTCGTAGCCAAGAGCACTCCGCGACGACGTTAGCCACAACCCGATACTATGCCTTAGAGCTCAAGGGAGAAACCGTGGGTTGTCGTTTATACGACTACGGTATTAGCAAGGGCCCAAGGTAAACATAGTAGCCGGAGGTGGAGCGATGATTTTTTGGGCAACCAGCCCAATCGGCGGCGGAGTATGCGACAAGGTCGGTGTCAGAGGAAGCCGTCAAGGTGAGACCCATGGCTGTGGTGCCACGTATATACTGCAGAATACATTTCACCAGAGCCGAGTGAGTATCACGAGGGGAATGCATGTGAAGGCACACCTGCTGCACTACATACTGTAGATCCAGCCGCGTGAGCTTGAGATACCGGAGAGCACCGACGATAGAGCGATAGAAGGCAGCGTCGGACGCCGGAGAGCCCTGAACGGCGGACACCTTGGCCTTCGTATCAATAGACATGGAAGCAGGTCCACAATTAAGCATGCCTGCCCACTCCAGAAGCTCATGGGCATACTTCTGCTAATGCAAAAATAAGCCCGTGTCACGGTGGGCAACCTCGCTGCCAAGGAAGTAGTGCAGAGCCCCCAAATCCTTAAGGGTAAACTCCATGCTGAGGCGAGTGGTGACCTACTGGAGCAGCACGGGAGATGAAGCTGTCAGGATGATGTCGTCGACGTATAGGAGGAGGTATGCGGTGGAGGCACCCTGATGATAGATGAACAGGGAATCATCAATCGAGTGCACCGAACCCCCAGCTACTTAAGAAAGGCCGCAATCTGCTGGTACCAAGCCCGGGGTCCCTGCTTCAACCCATGGAGAGAACGGGAGAGAAAGCAGACATAGTCCGGATGCGCAATGTTGATGAAACCAGTGGGCTACTGACAGAACACCTGCTCATCAAGATGACCATGCAAGAAGGCATTGGACACGTCCAGCTGGTGAACGGGCCAAGCACGTGAGACCACCAGCTGGAGCACGGTACGAATCATGCCCGGTTTGACAGTCAGGACGAAGGTGTCGGTGAAGTCCTTGCTGGTGTGCTGTCGAAAGCCACGCACCACCCATCACGCCTTATAGCGCTCAAGAGAACCGTCGGGGCGTGTCTTGTGGCAGAACACCCACTTGCCAGTGATGACGTTGGCATGAGGAGGCCGTGGAACAAGCTGCCACGTATGGTTGCGCTGAAGGGCGTCGAACTCCTGACGCATCACAGCAAGCCAGTTCGGACCCCGAAGAGCTGCACGAGCAGAGGAAGGTAGAGGAGATGGTGTCAAGGTCGAAGCAGCCCACACAAACTCGTCGGAGGTGTAGCGCATGCTCGGACGGAACCTCCTGGTGCGAGCCCTAGTCACCACTCCCGACCAGGGTGGAGCGACCACTGCAGGTGCGACATCGGGGCCATTGTCGTCCAGGGATACGGAGGTAGAGGGGGAGGCGCCCGAGGCAGCTGTACCCGAGGCAGCAGAGCTGGACGAGGTAGAGGGGCGGCGCCCAACGGGGCCGCGCCGGAGGCAGGAGCTGCGGTGGGGGCCGCGGCCGAGGCAGCCACGCCCGAGGTAGCCGAGCCAGACAGGACCGTGACCGAAGGGCCAACTGTGCCAGGGCGTCTGACGGGACCGCCGAGGCAGAGGAGGCCGGGCTCGGTGGGGTGGGGCTCGGCGAGGGCAACAGATCGCCAAGTGTGATGGTAGTGGCGCTCCGTGGCTGAGGGCCATGCCAGGACGAGGGCGCAGCGTGAGGGTCCGCCGAGGGCGCCACGGAGGAGGGTTCCTGCTGAAACGGGAAAACCAACTCATCAAAGTACACGTGTCGCAAGGTGTACATGCGATGGGACACTGGATCATAGCACCAGTAACCTTTGGTGTTGGGAGGGTAGCCGAGGAAGATGCAAGGAATGAATCATGGGGCGAGTTTGTGAGGAGTGGTGGATGCGGTACTAAGATAACGGAGACACCCAAAGATGCGAATACCATCATAAGATGGAGGCGCACCAAAGAGAAGATGGTGAGGGGCATAGCTCCAGCGCAGGCGACATGGGCGAATGTTGATGAGGAGAGTGGTGGTGGCGAGAGCGTCCGGCTAAAACTGGGAAGACACATTGGAGTGAAAGAGCAATGTGCATACGCAGTCGTTAAGATTGCGTAGGATATGCTCAGCACAGCCATTTTGTTGGGACGTGTAGGGGCAAGTGAGGCTAAAGATAGTGTCATGCGTAGCAAGGAGATTGTGAACAGCAACATTGTCAAATTATTTTCCGTTATCAGTTTGGAGAGCAAGGATGGGACGACCGAACTGTGTGGTGACATACGCGTAAATGCGGTGAGTGTGGCAAGTGCATCGGACTTGCGACGAAGAGGAAATGTCCATACATAATGAGAAAAGTCATCTATGATCACCAAATAATAGAGATAGCCCGTGTTGCTTGCAATCGGGGATGTCCAAACACCACTATGTATTAACTGAAACGGAAAAGTGGAAATATTTGTAGACGCACTAAAGGGAAGACGAACGTGCTTGCCAAGACGGCAAGCCTCACAAGTATGGCCGTCAACCTTATTACATGAGAAGGAAAAACTCTGAAGAATGCGATGTAAAATGGTAGAGTTGGGATGACCCAAACGAGCACGCCAAAGGTCGACACTGGAGGCAAGGGAGACTAGGCGGGTGGAGGTGGTGGCGGAGGAGTGCACCGGGTAGAGCTCGTCAGGGCTATCACATCAATGAAGAACCATCCGGGTACAGTCGTCCTTCACAGAAAAACCAACATCGTCAAATTCAACGGTAATGGGATTCTCACGAGCAAGGCGACAAATAGAGACAAGGTCTGTAACTAAGTTAGGAGAAACAAGAACATTAGACATGGTTATGGGTGTAGATGTAGAGGGAAACGAGGTATGACCAACATGTGTAATGGGTAAGGAGGAACCGTTACCAACGGTGATGCGAGTAGGAGTGTGAATGGAGGTGGAGGAGGTGAGGTTACCGGGATGAGATGTCATGTGAGTGGTGGCACCCGAGTCCATGTACCAATCACCACCGTCACCATAGTAGCTTGGTGATGGGGCCGACTGTAGTGCAACGAGGAGGGAGAGGTCCCACGGAGAGGGGACTAGTAGCGGGCAGCATGGGGTTGGAGGCATACCCGCCTGCCATCGGCTGTGCTGGCAGGGCCGCATACCCGGCGGCCCATGGCTTGGCGAAGTGGGCCTGGTGGCCGGCCGGACGGTACCCAAGGAGGCCGGCATGGGAGCCTATGGCACCGGCACTGAATACGCATGAACGACGCCGGTCCACGGGTTGGTGCCGAAGCTCTAGGGTGGAGTGGGCTACTGGCGGGGTGCCCCCCTTGTTGCTGCTTCTGATGGCCGCCCCCGCAATGGTTGTTGCACTGGCCGCCATTGCCAGGCTACTGCAGGTGGGGCGGGTTGTGCGGGCAGTAGCAGCAAAAATACCGGAGGCGA
This sequence comes from Triticum dicoccoides, assembly GCF_002162155.2. NCBI lineage: Eukaryota > Viridiplantae > Streptophyta > Magnoliopsida > Poales > Poaceae > Triticum > Triticum dicoccoides. The sequence continues at coordinate 368,966,465 of NC_041381.1, read as the reverse complement.
GGGAGGTGCCGGCGTCCGCGCCGCCGGTGGTCCAGTCGGCGGTCGTGCACCACGGGAGGTGTCAGCGGCAAGGGCGGTGTGCTGGACCCGCTCCTTCACCTATTTCATCCGACGTTCCTCCAACCGCAAGTACGCGACGAACTTGGGGAAAGAGTGCCCTGGCATCAAGGTGAGGTTGGAGGCAATGTTGCCAAAGTCCTTGTTGAGGCCGGCCGTGAGCGTGCTGAGGAGGAGGTCATCGTCGATCTTGGCGCCGATGTCGCAGATCTCATCAGTCAACATCTTCAGGCGGCGGTAGTAATCATCAATTGATTGATCATCCTGATGACAGCCAAAAAATTGTTGCTGCAAAAAACGCGATGCTGAAGCTTGTTGTCGGTGAAGAGGCCATTCAGTTTTGCCCACACGGTGCGTGCATCATCACCATCGCTCATGACCGTGTGAAACAGGTCCTTCGAGATGGTGGTGAAGAACCACCGGATGAGGGTAGCATCGATCGCGGTCCTCTCGGAGTCATCCACCATGGTGCAAGAGTCGATGGAGCCGTCGACGTGATCCACGAGGTTGTTCTTGCGGAAGAGGTGCGAGAAGTAGGTCCTCCACTTGTAGTATGTGGAGTCGGTGGCATCGAGGATCATGGGAACGCGCTCATGGATGTTGACGTCACGGATGTCAGCGGGGTCCAGACCGGCGAAGGGTTGGTGGCATCGTAGATGGACGAGTGGATGGACATGGTGAGGGAGAGGTGGAGGCGCGCGACGGCGGGGAGGAAATGGGCGACGGCACGACGGCTTAGGGTTAGGGTGTTGGAGAGGGGGTTGGGGAGGGTGGTGCGGCTACAGGGAGATGGGGCAGCACATACCAGTTGCGGTGGCGACGGCTGGGTGCGGCGGTGGCGGCTAGGGCAATGGAAGGCAGGGGATCGACTTGCTATCTGATACCATGTAAGTTAGGAAGAATGAGATTGCATGCATCGATGATTTCATTGATCGTGCACGGGGCACATATATAGATACAAGGGGTGCACCTAGTATCTTGTCTCCCAAGTTACATACACGTTACATAGAGGGAGAGAGACGTGACAGGTGCGAAATATACAACCCAAACCTATATACGTAAACATACATGTTCAACACGGCTCAACAAACTAAAGAGACGTGACCACAACCACATAATGTTTTCTACTCACTACGTTCCACAATGTAGTGCATCTGGATTTTTTAAAAAGTCAAGCATCACATATTTTGACAAAATTTATGAAGAAAAATATTTACATCTAGAATGTCAAATTTATATCATTAGATTCATTATAAGATGAAATTTCATACTTTATATATTTATTATTGTAGATATAAATAGTTATCTCTAGTAACTTGGTCAAAGTTTTGAAAGTTTTCGAAAAGGAGGATGACCCTGGCCTCATCGAGCGATGGACACACCCATTTATTAACTATTCACCAAGATCTTAAAAGGTAATACCTCAATAAGTTTGAAAGCACCTTGCTAGCAACTCCTATCAACTTGATGAAGGAGGTGCAGATGGTCGGGGCCATCTACATGGACCTCATACCAGTACCAACATCTAAATCCGGAGGCCTCAACAAAGCTCTCAATGGGCACCGCATACGCACGCTGCAGAGGCCGCCTTCACCGTCTTACACCGATCCATCTTCAAAACAGATACCGATGCATTGACCTTGCAAGGCTGTCAGATTTAGGGATCCGCAAACCCTTGAGAGGTTCGAACACTGGGGTGCGTGCAGAGATCTCTACCTGCCCAGTCTTCCTACTCACGATCCTCCTAAGCCTAGCGCGTCGAGCTCAAAGATACACAAAGACACAACAGTTTATACTGGTTCGGGCCACCGTTGTGGTGTAATACCCTAATCCAGTGTGGTGTGGTGGATTGCCTTGTAGGCTGCGGATGAACTAGTACAATGGATGAACTAGCCTCAGGAGGTGAGGTGTTCTTATGCTGGTGTGGTGGTTGGGTGAGAATGGATCTCTCCCCCACTATGGTGGTGGCTAAGTCCTATTTATAGTGGCCTTGGTCCTCTTCCCAAATATGAATGGGAAGGGATCCCACAATAGCCAGATTTGAAAGGGGGCAAATAGTACAGTCTATCCTGACAAAAGTAGTCTTCACCTACGAAAAGCCTCTGGTCGTGACACTGCGGTGGGCTCGTCGATGACCTCCGTCCTGCCGTCCTGGCGGTCTTGGTCTCATTGCACTGAAATGGAAACCTTTGGTTGATTCCTCAGGACTCCACGCCTGTGACTTGCCTCCTTTGCACCGAAGAGGAAACCTGCGCTCTGCGCCCGCCTGGCGCCCACCTGGCCTTGGTCGTCATGGCTCACGTCAGCTGAGCCTCATGAGGTACCTTGCATAGAACTCTCCGCCCCTCAGGAGCCCTCCTGAGGAGGCCGGTCCCCTCGGGGGTCTTGGCGTCATCCGCCTCGCGAGGCTTGGCCCCTCGTGAGGGTCTTGCGGTGTTGGTGTTGAAGCTGGGCCATACCAGGTCGTCGATGGAGCCACGTGGTGGGCCGCAGGTAGGCAGGGATGGATACCCCAAAATCCAGGACGCCGATAATAGCCCTCGGGCCAAGGCGCGCTCGGACTTGGCTTCCAGGCGAAGCCAAAGGGCAAGTGCAGAGCACCGCAGGCCCTAACAGCCTGCGGCCTTGAAGACACATGGCGTCTGATGGGACGTGGGCGTCTCCACTTCCCCACGCCGCCTTGATATCCGGCAGACCCAGTAGCTGCCTGTTGCCAGTGCAGCTTGCCCTTCGCAAATCGTCTTGCTTAGCTACTGTTTCTTGCTTCCCAATCTTGCTACCGCATCCATAGATCCGGCGCCGGCGCTTTGCCTTCTTTCGGTACTCGTCATGGCCCCCAAGCCAAGGAAGAAGAAGGGGAAGCCGCTCGCGCCGGCCGGTCCACCGCCGGCGCTGGAGCCGGCCCTTGAGCAATCGATGGCGATCAACAAGGAGGGACTGGACAAGGTTCACCATACGCTAGCCGACGATTCCAATGAGGGGAGGGCGATGGTTGTCCGCCCTACATCTTGGCGAACTAGAGAGATGAGTGTCACCGAGATCCCCATTTATCTCCATGCTCTTCTTGTTGGGTTGATTCCTCCTTTCTCCTCTTTCTTCAACGCTGTGATGTCGCATTACCAGATCCATCTGCTTCATCTGGACCCCTGCTCGGTCATTCTCTGCTACCTCTTGAGCATGCATTGGTTTTCCCTTGAAGAGGAAAGGGTGATGCAGCAAGGTAGCATAAGTATTTCCCTCAGTTTTTGAGAACCAAGGTATCAATCCAGTAGGAGGCTACACTCAAATCCCTAGTACCTGCACAAACAAGTAAGAACCTTGCAACCAACGCGATAAAGGGGTTGTCAATCCCTTCATGGCCACTTGCAAAAGTGAGATTTGATAGAGATAATAAGATAAATATTGTTGGTATTTTTATGATATAGATTGGAAAGTAAAGATTGCAAAATAAAATAGATCGGAAACTTATATGATGGAAAATAGACCCGGGGGCCATAGGTTTCACTAGTGGCTTCTCTCAAGATAGCATAAGTATTACGGTGGGTGAACAAATTACTGTCGAGCAATTGATAGAAAAGTGCATAGTAATGAGAATATCTTGGCATGATCATGTATATAGGCATCACGTCCGCGACAAGTAGATCACAACAGTTTTGCATCTACTACTATTACTCCACACATCGACCGCTATCCAGCATGCATCTAGAGTATTAAGTTCATAAGAACATAGTAACGCATTAGGCAAGATGACAAGATGTAGAGGGATAAACTCAAGCAATATGATATAAACCCCATCCTTTTATCCTCGATGGCAGCAATACAATACATGCCTTGCTGCCCCTGCTGTCACTGGGAAAGGACACCGCAAGATTGAACCCAAAGCTAAGCACTTCTCCCATTGCAAGAAAGATAAATCTAGTAGGCCAAACCAAACTGATAATTCGAAGAGACTTGCAAAGATAACAAATCATACATAAAAGAATTCAGAGGAGATTCAAATATTGTTCATACATAATCTTGATCATAAACACACAATTCATCGGATCTCGATAAACACACCGCAAAAAGAATTACATCGAATAGATCTCCAAGAAGATCGAGGAGAACTTTGTATTGAGATCCAAAGAGAGAGGAAGCCATCTAGCTAATAACTATGGACCCGAAGGTCTGAGGTAAACTACTCACACATCATCGGAGAGGCTATGGTGTTGATGTAGAAGCCATCCATGGTCGATTCCCCCTCCGATGGAGCACTAGAAAAGGCCCCAAGATGGGATATCACGGGTACAGAAGGTTGTGGCGGTGGAAATAGGGTTTCGTGGTGCTCTCGGATGTTTTCAGGGTATATGAGTATATATATAGGCGAAAGAAGTCAGTCAGGGGATCCCCAAGGGGCCCACGAGGGTGGGGGCGCGCCTCCCTGTCTCGTGGCCGCCTTGTTGCTTCCTTGACGTCCACTCCAAGTCTCCTGGATTGCGTTTGTTCCAAAAAGACTCTCCCAATGGTTTCATTCCGTTTGACCTTCGTTTGATATTCCTTTTCTGCGAAACACTAAAAGAGGCAAAAAATAGCAATTTGGACTGGGCCTCCGGTTAATAGGTTAGTCCCAAAAATAGTATAAAAGTTTATAATAAAGCCCATTAAACATCCAAAACAAATAATATAATATCATGGAACAATCAAAAATTATAGATACGTTGGAGACGTATCAAGCATCCCCAAGCTTAATTCCTGCTCGTCCTCGAGTAGGTAAATGATAAAACAGAATTTTTGATGTGGAATGCTACCTAGCATAATTCTCAATGTAATTTTCTTTATTGTGGCATGAATGTTCAGATCCGAAAGATTCAACACAAAAGTTTAATATTGACATAAGAGTAATAATACTTCAAGCATACTAACACAGTAATCATGTCTTCTCAAAATAACATGGCCAAAGAAAGTTATCCCTACAAAGTCATATAGTCTGGCTATGCTCTATCTTCATCACACAAAATATTTAAATCATGCACAACCCCGGTTTCAGCCAAGCAATTGTTTCATACTTTAGTATTCTCAAACTTTTTCAATTTTCACGCAATACATGAGTGTGAGCCATGGACATAGCACTATAGGTGGAATAGGATGGTGGTTGTGGAGAAGACAAAAATGGAGAAGATAGTCTCACATCAACTAGGCGTATCAACGGGCTGTGGAGATGCCCATTAATAGATATCAATGTGAGTGAGTAGGGATTGCCATGCAACGGATGCACTAGAGCTATAAGTGTATGAAAGCTCATCAAAAGAAACTAAGTGGGTGTGCATCCAACTTGCTTGCTCACGAACACCTAGGGCAATTTGAGGAAGCCCATCATTGGAATATACAAGCCAAGTTCTATAATGAAAAATACCCACTAGTATATGAAAGTGACAACATAGGAGACTCTCTATCATGAATATCATGGTGCTACTTTGAAGCACAAGTGTGGTAAAAGGATAGTAACATTGTCCCTTCTCTCTTTTCTAGTTTTTTTGGTGGGCATCTTTGGCCTCATTTTTATTTGGGCTTCTTTGGCCTCTTTTATTTTTCATAAAGTTCGGAGACTTATCCCAACTTGTGAGGGAATCATTTCTTCCATCATCCTTTCCTCACATGGGACAATGCTCTAATAATGAACATCATTACACTTTTATCTACTTACAACTCAAGAATCTTAGAACAAAATATGACTCTATGTGGATGCCTCCGGCGATGTACCGGGATAATGAATCAAGGGTGACATGTATGAAAGAATTATGAATGGTGGCTTTGCCACAAATACGATGTCAACTACATGATCATGCAATGCAATATGACAATGGTGGAGCGTGTCATAATAAATGGAACGGTGAAAGTTGCATGGCAATATATCTCGGAATGGCTATGGAAATGCCATAATAGGTAGGTATGGTGGCTGTTTTGAGGAAGGTATATGGTGGGTGTATGATACTGGCAAAAGTTGCACCGCACAAGAGAGGCTAGCAATGGTGGAAGGGTGAGAGTGCGTATAATCCATGGACTCAACATTAGTCATGAAGAACTCACATACTTATTGCAAAAATCTACAAATTATCAAAACAAAGTACTACACGCATGCTCCTAGGGGAAGGGTTTGTAGGAGTTAACCATCGCGCGATCCGACCTCCATACATAAGGAAGACAATCAATAAATAAATCATGCTCCAACTTCATCACATAACGGTTCACCATACGTGCTTGCTACGGGAATCACAAACTTTTAACACAAGTATTCCTCAAATTCACAACTACTCAACTAGCATGACCCTAATATTACCATCCTCATATCTCAAAACAATCATCAAGTATCAAACTTCTCCTAGTATTCAATGCACTTTATATGATAGTTTTTATTACACCTATCTTGGATGCTCATCATATTAGGACTAAAATTTTAACCAAAGCAAATTACCATGCTATTCTAAAGGACTCTCAAAATAATATAAGTGAAGCATGAGAGATCAATAATTTCTATAAAATAAAACCATCGCCGTGCTCTAAAAAGATATAAGTGAAGTACTGGAGCAAAATTATCTAGCTCAAAAGATATAAGTGAAGCACATAGAGTATTCTAATAAATTCCAATTCATGTGTGTCTCTCCCAAAAGGTGTGTAAAGCAAGGATGATTGTGGTAAACTAAAAAGTAAATACTCAAATCATACAAGACGCTCCAAGCAAAACACATATCATGTGGTGAATAAAATATAGCATCAAGTAAAGTTACCGATGGACGAAGACGAAAGAGGGGATGCCTTCCGGGGCATCCCCAAGCTTAGGCTTTTGGTTATCCTTGAATTTTACCTTGGGGTGCATTGTGAATACCCAAGCTTAGGATTTTGGTTATCCTTGAATTTTACCTTGGAGTGCCTTGGGTCCTTATTCCATAATCCATCAAATCTTTACCCAAAAACTTGAAAACTTCACAACACAAAACTCAACAGAAAATCTCATGAGCTCTGTTAGCGAAATAAAACAAACCACCACTTTAAGGTACTGTAATTAACTCATTCTTTATTTATATAGGTGTTAAACCTATTGTATTCCAACTTCTCTATGGTTCATACCCCCGATACTAGCCATAGATTCATCAAAATAAGCAAACAACACACGAAAAACAGAATCTGTCAAAAACAGAATGGTCTGTAGCAATCTGTAACTTTCGAATACTTCTGGAACCCCAAAAATTCTACCAAAATAAGAAGTCCTAGATAATTTGTTTATTAATCTTCTGCCAAACGAATCAACTGAAAATAAAGTTTCTGTGATTTATGAAAATTATTCTTGTGCGTGCAAAAGTTTCTGTTTTTCAGCAAGATCAAATTAACTATCACCCAAGAAGATCCTATAGGTTTTACTTGGCACAAACAGTAATTAAAACATAAAACCACATCTAACCAGAGGCTAGATGAATTATTTATTACTAAAAAGTAAAAAAATGCAAAGAACAAAAATAAAGTTGGGTTGCCTCCCAACAAGCGCTATCGTTTAACGCCCTAGCTAGGCATAAAAGCGAGAATAGATCTAGGTATTGCCATCTTTGGTATTCAATTCATAGGTGGCTCTCATAATAGATTCATAAGGTAATTGGATTTTATTCCTATGAAAGTGTTCCATGTCTTTCCTTAAGGAAAATTGGAATCTAATATTTCCTTCTTTCATATCAATAACTGCACCAATCGTTCTAAGGAAAGGTCTACCAAGAATAATAGAACATGAAGGATTGAAATCTATATCAAGAACAATAAAATCTACGGGCACATAATTCCTATTTGCAACAATAAGAACATAATTAATCCTTCCCATAGGTTTCTTAATGGTGGAATCCGCAAGGTGCAAGTTTAAAGAGCAATCATCAAATTCACGGAAACCTAACACATCACACAAAGTTTTTGGAATCATGGAAACACTAGCACCCAAATCACACAAAGCATAGCATTCATGATCTTTAATTTTAATTTAGTAGTAGGTTCCCACTCATCATAAAGTTTTCTAGGGATAGAAACTTCTAATTCAAGTTTTTCTTCATAAGATTGCATTAAAGCATCAACGATATGTTTAGTAAAAGCTTTATTTTGACTATAAGCATGGGGAGAATTTAACACGGATTGCAACAAGGAAATACAATCTATTAAAGAACAATTATCATAATTAAATTCCTTGAAATCCAAAATAGTGGGTTCATTGCTATGTAAAGTTTTGACCTCTTCAATCCCACTTTTACCAATTTTTGTATCAAGGTCTAAAAACTCTGAATCATTGGGACGCCTCTTAACTAAAGTTGACTCAACTCTAGTCCTATCATTATCAAGATTAATATTTCAAAACAAAGATTTAATAGGAGACACATCAATCACTTTTAGATCTTCATCATTATTTCCTTCTAACCCTTCTGGTTTAGCGGCCATCTTATTAACTAAGGTGGCCTGCTTATCTGAAATTTGGGCTATTAAGTTTTCAAGACGAGCAAACTGAGACTTCAAACCATAAAATTCCTTAGACATATCATCAAGCTCTTTATTCATGTAATCCATAAAGCTTTTTTGTTCTTTAAGCTCGTTTCTAAAGAAATTATTATGCTCAAATTGTAAAGTCATAAGGCTTCTAATGTTGTTTTCGATTTCTTCCAACCTTCTAGGCTGAGGATCAACGTTTTTAGGCAAGGCCATCAGGGAAATTAGGCACACAAGAAGCAAGCGAAAAAGAGGCGGACGGGAAAAATAGGGCGAATAAAATGGCAAGGGTGAAGTGGGGGAGAGGAAAACGAGAGGCAAATGGCAAATAATGTAATGCGAGGGATAAGAGTTTGTGATGGGTACTTGGTATGTCTTGACTTGTGTGTAGACTCCCGGCAACGGCGCCAGAAATCCTTCTTGCTACCTCTTGAGCATGTGTTGGTTTTCCCTTGAAGAGGAAAGGGTGATGCGGCAAGGTAGTGTAAGTATTTCCCTCAGTTTTTGAGAACCAAGGTATCAATCCAGTAGGAGGCTACACTCAAATCCCTAGTACCTGCACAAACAAATAAGAACCTTGCCACCAACACGATAAAGGGGTTGTCAATCCCTTCACAGCCACTTGCAAAAGTGAGATCTGATAGAGATAATAAGATAAATATTTTTGGTATTTTTATGATATAGATTGGAAGTAAAGATTGCAAAATAAAATAGATCGGAAACTTATATGATGGAAAATAGACCCAGGGGCCATAGGTTTCACTAGTGGCTCCTCTCAAGATAGCAAAGTATTACGGTCGGTAAACAAATTACTGTCGAGCAATTGATAGAAAAGTGCATAGTTATGAGAATATCTAGGCATGATCATGTATATAGGCATCACGTCCACGACAAGTAGATCGAAACGATTCTGCATCTACTACTATTACTCCACACATCGACCGCTATCCAGCATGCATCTGGAGTATTAAGTTCATAAGAACAGAGTAACGCATTAGGCAAGATGACATGATGTAGAGGGATAAACTCAAGCAATATGATATAAACCCCATCTCTTTATCCTCGATGGCAACAATACAATACGTGCCTTGCTGCCCCTGCTGTCACTGGGAAAGGACACCGCAAGATTGAACCCAAAGCTAAGCACTTCTCCCATTGCAAGAAAGATCAATCTAGTAGGCCAAGCCAAACTGATAATTCAAAGAGACTTGCAAAGATAACAAATCATACATAAAAGAATTTAGAGGAGATTCAAATATTGTTCATACATAATCTTGATCATAAACACACAATTCATCGGATCTCGACAAACACACCGCAAAAAGAATTACATCGAATAGATCTCCAAGAAGATCGAGGAGAACTTTGTATTGAGATCCAAAGAGAGAGAAGAACCCATCTAGCTAATAACTATGGACCCGAAGGTCTGAGGTAAACTACTCAGACATCATCGGAGAGGCTATGGTGTTGATGTAGAAGCCCTCTGTGATCGATTCCCCCTCCGGCGGAGCACCGGAAAAGGCCCCAAGATCGGATCTCATGGGTACAGAAGGTTGCGGCGGTGGAAATAGGGTTTCGTAGTGCTCTCGGATGTTTTCAGGGTATTTGAGTATATATAGGCGAAAGAAGTCGGTCAGGGGAGCCACGAGGGGCCCACGAGGGTCAGTGGTGCGCCTACCCCCCTAGGCGTGCCTCCCTGCCTCGTGGTCGCCTCGTTGCTTCCTTGACGTCCACTCCAAGTCTCCTGGATTGCGTTTGTTCCAAAAACGACTCTCCCGAAGGTTTCATTCCGTTTGGACTTCGTTTGATATTCTTTTTCTGCGAAACACTGAAATAGGCAAAAAAATAGCAATTTGGACTGGGCCTCCGGTTAATAGGTTAGTCCCAAAAATAGTATAAAAGTGTATAATAAAGCTCATTAAACATCCAAAACAGATAATATAATAGCATGGGACAATAAAAAATTATAGATATTTTGGAGACATATCATCCCCCTCGCCGTCTTCGCCTTCCTCTGCGAGGCCATGGTAGGCATCATTCTTTCCGTGGCCTTGTTTCGCCATTTCTTCTTGCTTTGGTTGGTCGACGCCCGCCAATGCTCTGGGTGCGTGACCTTTGAAGCCGTGGCCGCGACCGCTGGTTTAGGGATTGATTTCGAGCTATAGCCTGCTGCGAAGGGATTCCGAAAGCAGTGGCTTCTTATGGATGCCCGCGTGTTCAGCCCCCTGCTCTTGATTCCTGGGGCGCCGGCCTTGCCTAGCTCCGGCTGGTGCCATGAGAAGCTCTCCAACCGGTGTCTTGCTTTCGTCTAGAAGAGACTGGTGAGGCTTCAGGAACTGGAGGTGATGGCGCCAATGGTGGTGAAGGAATTCGTGAAGCAGCGCATTGCTCCCCTCCAGCGCCATTCTTGCCCGATGTGGGACTTCGCAGGCGTCGGAGATCCAATGAGACTGCAGAGGCCGTCGCTTGCTGCTGACACCTTGGGCATGGTGCTCAAGCTTCTGACCGGCGAGTTCGAGCCTGCCAACCTTCCGGGGGGTGGCTGCCTTCTCTATCTGTGCTCGAACAAGGTTGCCTTCACCGAGCAGATGCCTCTGTTCGACGAGTGGGGGTTGCATCCTGAGGGCCTTGAGGGGCCCTGCGAGAACCCTGTCTTCGTGGCTCCTCTCCTGATCGACCCTGCCGCGTGCACCCCGAGTGTGGAGGCAGGGGGCGCGCATCTTCATCAGCTGCTGAGAGCCCCTCCGGAGTCCCGGCCCCGTTGGTGGCTCGGGAGGCTGAGGCTTCCGGCGCCCTAGAAGGAGCTGCCACAGAACCGATGCAACCCCAAGCTCCGGAGGTAGAGGCCTCTGACGCCCAGGGTGGCGGCTCCAGAGCGGCTGCTGACGGCGGGGAGCCCACCAATGGCTCCGGAGCCGTGAGCCAGAAGGTCCCGCTGGGTGCTCCTCCTCCTGAGGGATGCCCGTCAGGGTCTGGTCGGCCCCGCCTATGCCTTGAGTCGCTCTTGAAGAGTAGAGGTCCCCATGCCATGACGATGGCACCTGCCGGCCGCTGAAGCCGAGGAGATATGTGGTTGTCAACGAGTAACTACCTTTGCTCTTGGTTACCTTGCATGCCGCGTTTTCTCACGGCCGGGGTCTTGCAGGGTTTCTAGGAAGGCGAAACCTCAGGAGGCAGGCATCCCCAAGGATTCCATCTTGACGCTTGCGCACAGCCCCCGGCGCCCTGATCCTACGCAAGGCGTAGGGCCCACTCCAGCTGTCGTGACACCGCAAGGGTGCCCTAGTGCCGGCCCCCCTACTCCCCCTCCTCGCGACTCGGCCTCCCAGGCAGGGATGCATCAGGGATCATTTCTCTTGTCATTGTTGGCAGGGGGATGCCTGCTACATCTTGAGCTTGCATTGGTTTACCTTGAAGAGGAAAGGGTGATGCAGCACAGTAGCGTAAGTATTTCCCTCATTTTTCGAGAACCAAGGTATCAATCCAGTAGGAGGCTCCTCAAAAGTTCCACACACCTACACAAACAAATAAGAACATCGCAACCAACGCGATAAAGGGATTGTCAATCCCTTCACGGCCACTTGCGAAAGTGAGATCTAATAGAGATAATATGATAAGATAAATATTTTTGGTATTTTTATGATATAGATTGGAAATTAAAAGATGCAAATAAAAGTAGATTGAAAACTTATATAATAAAAGATAGACCCGGGGGCCATAGGTTTCACTAGTGGCTTCTCTCAATATAGCATAAGTATTACGATGGGTGAACAAATTACTGTCGAGCAATTGATAGAAACGTGCATAGTTATGAGATTATCTATGCATGATCATGTATATAGGCATCACGTCTGTGACAAGTAGATCGACTCCTGCCTGCATCTACTACTATTACTCCACACATCGACCGACTCCTGCCTACATCTAGAGTATTAAGTTCATAAGAACAGAGTAATGCATTAAGCAAGATGACATGATGTAGAGGGATAAACTCATGCAATATGATATAAACCCCGTCTTTTTCATCCTCAATGGCAACAATACAATACGTGCCTTGCTGCCCCTACTGTCACTGGGAAAGGACACTGCAAGATTGAACCCAAAGCTAAGCACTTCTCCCATTGCAAGAAAGATCAATCTAGTAGGCCAAACCAAACTAATAATTCGAAGAGACTTGCAAAGATAACTTAATCACATATAAAAGAATTCATAGGAGATTCAAATATTTCTCATAGATAAACTTGATCATAAACCCACAATTCATCGGATCTCGACAAACACACCGCAAAAAGAGTTACATCGAATAGATCTCCAAGAAGATCAAGGAGAACTTTGTATTGAGATTCAAAGAGAGAGAAGAAGCCATCTAGCTAATAACTATGGACCCGAAGGTCTGTAGTAAACTACTCACAACTCATTGGAGAGGCCTTGGGGATGATGTAGAGGCCCTCCATGGTGGATTCCCCCTTCGGCGGAGCGCCAGCGACGGCTCCAAGATGGGATCTCGCGGATACAGAAGGTTGCGGCTGTGGAATTAGGTTTTTCTGGTCGCTTCTGATGGTTTCAGGGTACGGGTGTATATATAGGAGGAAGAAGTATGTCGGTGGACTCTCGAGGGGCCCACGAGGGTGGGGGCGTGCCCACCCCCAGGTGGCACACCGAACACCCTCGTGGCCGCCTCGCTTGTTGCTTGATGTCCACTCCAAGTCTCCAGGTTGGCATTTGTTCCAAAAAGATTGCTCCCGAAGGTTTCATCCCGTTTGGACTCCATTTGATATTCCTTTTCTTCAAAACACTGAAATAGGCAAAAAAAACAGCAATTCGGGCTGGGCCTCAGGTTAATAGGTTAGTCCCAAAAATGATATAAAAGTGTAAATTAAAGCCCATAAACATCCAAAACAGGTAATATAATAGCATGGAACAATCAAAAATTATAGATACGTTGGAGGCGTATCAAGCATCCCCAAACTTAATTCCTGCTTATCCTCGAGTAGGTAAATGATAAAAATAGAATTTTTGATGTGGAATGCTACCTAGCATAATTCTCAATGTAATTTTCTTTATTGTGGCATGAATGTTCAGATCCAAATGATTCAAAATTAAAGTTCATATTGACATAAGAAATAGTAATACTTCAAGCATACTAATAAAGCAATCATGTCTTCTCAAAATAGCATGGCTAAAGAAAGTTATCCCTACAAAATCATATAGTATGGCTATGCTCTGTCTTCATCACACAAAGTATTTAATCATGCACAACCCCGATGACAAACCAAGCATTTGTTTCATACTTTAGTAATCTCAAACTTTTTCAACTTTCACGCAATTCATGAGCGTGAGCCATGGACATATCACTATATGTGGAATAGAATGATGGTTGTGGAGAAGACAATAAACGAGAAGATAGTCTCACATCAACTAGACGTATCAACGAGCTATGGAGATGCCCATTAATAGATATCAATGTGAGTGAGTAGGGATTGCCATGCAACGGACGCACTAGAGCTATAAATGTATGAAAGCTCAACAAAAGAAACTAAGTGGGTGTGCATCCAACTTGCTTGCTCATGAAGACCTAGGTCATTTTGAGGAAGCGCATCATTGGAATATACAAGGCAAGTTCTATAATGAAGAATTCCCACTAGTATATGAAAGTGACAACATAGGAGACTCTCTATCATGAAGATCATGGTGCTACTTTGAAGCACAAGTGTGGTAAAAGGATAGTAGCATTGTCCTTCTCTCTTTTTCTCTCATTTTTTTGCCCTTTCTATTTTTTGGCCTTTTTCTATAAAGTCCGAAGCCTCATCCCGACTTGTGGGCAAATCATAGTCTCTGTCATCCTTTCCTCACTTGGGACAATGCTCTAATAATGGAGATCATCACACTTTTATTTACTTACAACTCAAGATTACAACTCGATACTTAGAACAAAATATGACTCTATATGAATGCCTCCGGCGGTGTACCAGGATATGCAATGAATCAAGAGTGACATGTATGAAAAATTATGAAGGTGGCATTGCCAAAAATACGATGTCAACTACATGATCATGCAATGAGCAATATGACAATGATGGAGCGTGTCATAATAAACGGAACGGTGGAAAGCTGCATGGCAATATATCTCAGAATGTCTATGGAAATGCCATAATAGGTAGGTATGGTGGCTGTTTTGAGGAAGGTATATGGTGGGTTTATGGTACTGGCGAAAGTTGTGCGGCACAAGAGAGGCTAGCAATGGTGGAAGGTGAAAGTGCGTATAATCAATGGACTCAACATTAGTCATAAAGAACTCATATACTTATTACAAAAATCTACAAGCCATTGAAAACAAAGTACTACGCGCATGCTCCTAGGGGGATAGATTGGTAGGAAAAGACCATCGCTCGTCCCCGACCGCCACTCATAAGGAAGACAATCAATAAATAAAGTTGTGCTCCAACTTCATCACAAAGCGGTTCACCATACGTGCATGCTATGGGAATCACAAACTTCAAGACAAGTATTCTTTAAATTCATAATTACCCAACTAGCATGACTCTAATATCACCACCTCTATATCTCAAAACAATTATCAAGCATCACATTGATCATAGCATCCAATTCACTTCCTATGATAGTTTTTATTATACCCAACTTGGATGCCCATCATCCTAAGACCAATTTTATAACCATAGCAAATATCAAGTTGTTCTAGAAGACTCCTAAAATAATGTAAGTGAAGCATGAGAGTTCAACAATTCCTTCAAAATAAAGCCACCGCCGTGCTCTAGAAAGTATAAATGAAGCACTAGAGCAAAACTATCTAACTCAAAAGATATAAGTGAAGCACATATAGTATTCTAATAAATTACAAATCATGTATTTCTCTCCCAAAAGGTGTGTACAGCAAGGATGATTGTGGTAAACTGAAAAGCAAGGACTCATATCATACAAGACGCTCCAAGCAAAACACATATCATGTGGCGAATAAAAATATAGCTCCAAGTAAAGTTACCGATAGACAAAGACGAAAGAGGGGATGCCTTCCCAAGCTTAGGCTTTTGGTTATCCTTGAATATCTTGGGGTGCCAAGGGCATCCCCAAGCTTAGGCTCTTGCCACTCCTTATTCCATAGTCCATCAAAGCTTTACCCAAAACTTGAAAACTTCACAACACAAAACTCAACAGGAAATCTGATAAGCTCCGTTAGTGCAAGAAAGAAAAACCACCACATAAGGTACTGTAATGAACTTATATTGGTGTTAAACCTACTGTATTACAACTTATCTATGGTTCATACCCCCCCCCCCCCGATACTAGCCATAGATGCATCAAAATAAGCAAACAACACACGAAAAACAGAATCTGTCAAAAACAGAACGGTCTGTAGCAATCTATAACTTTCGAATACTTCTGGAACTCTAAAACTCCTACAAAAATAGGAACTCCTAGGAAATTTGTCTAGTGGTCTACAGAAAAAAGAATCAACACAAAATCATGCTTCTGTGATTTATTGAATTTTTTTTCTCGTGAGCAAAAAGTTTCTGTTTTTTAGCAGAATCAAATTAACTATTACCATAGGTTATCCTATAGGTTTTACTTGGCACAAACACTAATTAAAACATTAAAACACATCTAAACAGAAGCTAGATGAAATATTTATTACTAAACAGAAGCAAAAATCAAGAAACAAAAATAAAATTGGGTTGCCTCCCAACAAGCGCTATCGTTTAACGTCCCTAGCTAGGCATAAAAGCGAGGATAGATCTAAGTGTTGCCATCTTTGGCATTTGATTCTTCAACAGAGCACTTATAATTTTTAGGAGTTTCTTTATTTTTAGCAATGATTAAACTCCTAGTCAAGAAATCAAGAAATTCATTTGATGTAAAAGGTTCCTTTATGATAGAGAGACAATTGGGGTGAACACTTATTGATTTGAGGTCCGTGTTTTCCTTACTAGAAGATTCACCCTTATTTTTAGGAACATACATAAATTTGGAAATTTTAGTAGGTGGAGTGGAAGTATCTTTTACGGATGAAAAGGCAGCCCCTAAGTTGGTGATAATGTCCTCAAGTTTACCGATTCTTGAAGAATTTTGATCTATTTTTTCATTAACTATAGGTTCTTTATCCCTAAAACTTTTCAGAGTAGTCCAACCCTAGATCCGAACTGGGTGATTTGATTATGGATCTTTTTATCCAATTAACTCAACAGTGCCAACTTTATTTTCAATAATTTCAAGCCTTTTCCTCACATGTTCTAGAGTTAAGATAGTTCCATTAACCAAGAGAGGTGGTGGACCAAACAAATCTAACATAGCGTTATAAGCATCAAAAGTGTGGCTACTCAAGAAATTCTCTCCGGTAATGGCATCAAGGATACATCTATTCCAAGGGGTAATGCCTACATAAAAATTGCAAAGAAAAACGGAAGTAGATTGCTTCCTAGTAGATCTATTTTAAGCATTGCAAATTCTATGACAAGCATCTTTTAAATTTTCTCCCTCCCTTTGTTTAAAATTGAGAACTTCATGATCGGGAGTATTAATAACAATAGGAGGACTACCCATAACGACAAAATAAATGGTCTAACACACGAGCACACAAAAAGGCAAGCGAAAGAGAGAGGAGAAAGGGAAAGAGAGGGCGAATAAAAGGGCAAGGGTGAAGTGGGGGAGATGAAAACGAGAGGCAAATGGCAAATAATGTAATGCGAGGGAGATGAGTTTTTCATGGGTACTTGGTATGTCTTGACTTGAGTGAAGACCTCCCCGGCAACGGCGCCAGAAGTCCTTCTTGCTACGTCTTGAGCTTTCGTTGGTTTTCCTTGAAGAGGAAAGGGTGATGCAGCACAGTAGCATAAGTATTTCCCTCAGTTTTTGAGAACCAAGGTATCAATCCAGTAGGAGGCTCCTCAAAAGTCCCACGCACCTACACAAACAAACAAGAACCTCGCAACCAACGTGATAAAGGGAT
This sequence comes from Triticum dicoccoides, assembly GCF_002162155.2. Taxonomy (NCBI): domain Eukaryota; kingdom Viridiplantae; phylum Streptophyta; class Magnoliopsida; order Poales; family Poaceae; genus Triticum; species Triticum dicoccoides. Next base: position 368,948,956 of record NC_041381.1, on the reverse strand, counting down.
TGTCAATCCCTTCACGGCCACTTGCGAAAGTAAGATCTGATAGAGATAATATGATAAGATAAATATTTTTGGTATTTTTATGATATAGATTAGAAAGTAAAAGATGCAAATAAAAGTAGATTGAAAACTTATATAATAAAAGATAGACCCGGGGGCCATAGGTTTCACTAGTGGCTTCTCTCAAGATAGCATAAGTAATACGGTGGGTGAACAAATTACTATCGAGCAATTGATAGAAAAGTGCATAGTTATGAGATTATCTAGGCATGATCATGCATATAGGCATCACGTCCGTGACAAGTAGATCGACCCCTGCCTGCATCTACTACTATTACTCCACACATCGACCGACTCATGCCTGCACCTAGAGTATTAAGTTCATAAGAACAGAGTAACGCATTAAGCAAGATGACATGATGTAGAGGGATAAACTCATGCAATATGATATAAACCCCATCTATTTATCCTCGATGGCAACAATACAATACGTGCCTTGCTACCCCTGTTGTCAGTGGGAAAGGACACCGCAAGATTGAACCCAAAGCTAAGCACTTCTCCCATTGAAAGAAAGATCAATCTAGTAGGCCAAACCAAACTAATAATTCGAAGAGACTTGCAAAGATAAATTGATCACAGAGAAAAGAATTCAGAGGGGATTCAAATATTTCTCATAGATAAACTTGATCATAAACCCACAATTCATTGGATCTTGACAAACACACTGCAAAAAGAGTTACATCGAATAGATCTCTAAGACGATCAAGGAGAACTTTGTATTGAGATTCAAAGAGAGAGAAGAAGCCATCTAGCTAATAACTATGGACCCGAAGGTATGTGGTAAACTACTCACAACTCACCGGAGAGGCCTACGGGATGATGTAGAGGCCCTCCGGGGTGGATTCCCCCTCCGGCGGAGCACCGGCGACGGCTCCAAGATGGGATCTCGTGGATACAGAAGGCTGCGGCGGTGGAATTAGGTTTTTGTGGTCGCTTCTGATGGTTTCAGGGTACTGGTGTATATATAGGAGGAAGAACTACGTCGGTGGATGCTCGAGGGACCCACGAGGGTGGGGGGCGCCCCCACCCCCAGGGGGTGCACCGGGCACCCTCGTGGCCGCCTCACTTGTTGCTTGACATCCACTCCAAGTCTCCAGGTTGGCATTTGTTCCAAAAAGATCGCTCCCGAAGGTTTCGTCCTGTTTGGACTCCGTTTGATATTCCTTTTCTTTGAAACACTAAAATAGGCACAAAAAAACAGCAATTCAGGTTGGGCCTCCGGTTAGTAGGTTAGTCCCAAAAATAATATAAAAGTGTAAAGTAAAGCCCATAAACATCCAAAACAACTAATATAATAGCATGGAACAATCAAAAATTATAGATACGTTGGAGAAGTATCAGTGCCCCCTGGGTGGCCTTCATCTTTGTAAGTGCATCTAGTGCCACCCCTAGTTGGTTTTGGAGTTTTGATGACAAACTTGGTTGAGGGGCTAATGTGTTTGTGAGAATTGTAGGATAACACAGGTAGTAGGCCCATATTGATTCGGTTTACCTACCAGAGATGACCCCTAAAAATGTGTGAAGACATTGAAGACAATGGTGGTCTGTGAAGACATTCACATTAAAGACTATGACATGAGAAGACATCGCGTGAAGACTATGGAGTGCGAAGACATAGTTGTTTTGTAGTTTTCTTTTCTTCTATGTTGAGTCATAGGAACCATCGTACTGTTAAGTGGGGTCCAACTGAACAAAGTTAGAGTGACTGATGTGATTCTCAACCAAAATCCTATGTCTTTGAGCGATGACAATGAGAGTAAATCTTATCCAGAGCTGGATGAGTGAGCTTTACTTGTAGCCCAAGTCAAGCTGCCGTGTGTGTTCGAAATCTGATCGTTGGACACGTGTTAGTTCCTTAGTGACCCAGGGTCATTTTGGACAATTCAAGCCGGCTTGCCTTCTGGCTATAAATAGCCCACCCCCTACACTATATGGTGGCTGCTCAGAGTTAGTACACGGCTTTTGTCGTTTGAGAGCAACCCACCTCTGAACCCTTTGAGAGAGATAATCCTTGCAAGGACAAAGCTCAAAACACCCAGAGCCAAAGAGTGTTAGGCATCACCGAAGTCTTTCTGTCCGCGTGATCTGAAGACTTATTACACTTGAGGACTGTGAATCCTCCAGCCGGTTAGGCATCGCGTTCTGAGCATCCAAGAGTCATTGTTGATTGCCGGTGAACGAAGTTTGTGAAGGTTTGGAAGTCTCCCTTGAAGACTTACCAGGGTGATTGGGCGAGGACTAAGCGTTCTTAGCTCAAGGGGAATAAGGTGAAGACGCGGTCTTCTGAGTTAAATCTCGGCCGCCCAAACCAGACGTACAGTTGTCACAGCAACTGGAACTGGTCGAACAAATCCCTTGTCCTCTTCGAGCAACTGGTTCTATCCTACCTCTCTTGCTTTACTTATAGTTTGTCTTCGTGAAGTGTTTTCCTACTTTCCTTATCTGTTTGACTTCACTGAGTGAAGGGAATTGTTTGTTTGGCTTCATACCATCTTCCATCCTCATCCAATCTACCTAGCTGCTTATAGTCTTTGTGCTTTCACTTCATTGCTTACTTGACTATGGCTTGTCTAGTGTAGTCTACCTCCCGCTACATATCAATAGGTTTTTTTTCTATCGTTTATCTTCAAAACATCCATGTTTTGAAGACTTCCATAAAAATCACATATTCACCCCCCCTCCAGTCGAATAATAGCACTTTCAATTGGTACCAGAGCCTGGTGCCCCCTTGTTCTGTGTGATTCGGTTTAACCACCTAGAGTTTAGTTATGTTGAGTGCAGAGATAATCAAAGTCTCCGTTGCGTGCCCTGTCTTCGATGACACTGATTACCCCTACTGGAAGAATAAGATGCGCATGCATCTTAAAGCCATTGATGTCGATCTCTGGTATCTTGTCAAGAACAGCGTTCCCAAGACTGGTGAAGGTGTCACTCCTGCTGATGTCAAGAAGTTCGTGCAACTGGACTCAACTGCCAAGAACATCATCTGTGGTCATCTGACCAAAGGGGATTATGGTCGTGTGAGTGCTCTGGAAATGTCAAAGCTGGTCTGAGACTGGCTCTCCAAGGTCAATGAAGGCGTCTCAACACAGAGAGATTCAAGAATCAGTGTTCTTCGCAATCTCTTCAACCGCTTCAAGAGAAATGACAATGAGAATGTCTAGCCATATTTGATCGCCTCACTGACATCACCAATGAGCTTCATGCACTCAGCGCCACTGAGATCACCAAGCATGAAATCGTCAAGACACTACTGAGATCTCTCGACGGCTCATTTGACACCCTGGCCCTGATGATTCAAGAGCGCCCTGACTTCAAGACTCTCGATCCGTCTGACATACTTGAGAGGCTCAACACACATGAGTTCCAGCTTTCTGAGAAAAGAGATATCTATGGTTCCAACTATGGCCGCACTCACGCTTTGAAGGCAAACATCGTCTCCTCATCTAAAGAAGAATCTGACTGCAGTTCTGGTGATCCTGAAGACATTGGAAAGGAACTTGCTATGCTCGTGAAGAAGTTCCAGAAGTTCACCAAGAATAAAGACTTCAGAAAGTCTTCAGGATCCAGCTCAAGGAATGATGAAGCTTCCTCTCGTGATCAAAAGAAGAGAACCTGTCACAAGTGCAAGAAACCTGCTCACTACATCTCTAAATGTCCACAGTGGGACAACGAGACAAAGAAGAAGAAGAAGAAGAAGAAGAAGAAGAAGAAGAAGAAGAAGAAGAAGAAGAAGAAGAGCAAGGACTATGATTCTGATGACAAGAAGAAGAAGAAATCCTCAAAGTCTTCTTCCAAGTCTTCGTCAAAGTCTTCTTCACACAAGAAGAGTCCATCTGGCAAGGCTTGTGCTTTTGTTGGCAGGGAGATGGATTCAGAGGAGGAGTCTGCATCTGAGGAGGCAGAGGTGGAGTCTGAGGAGGTATCTGATTCTCGAGTGGCAAGCCTGGCTCTAGCTTCTACATACGTCGCCAAGTCCATCTTCAACACTGAAGACAATGGCCTCATCACCAACGCCGATGCCAAGGATGAGGATGACTCTGCCACCACCTACTACTTCATGGCACGTGGTGCCAAGGTAAACTCACGCGATGCTTACTTTCAAACATCAAGTGAAGATGACTAAGAATGTGAATGTAAACCTAGCTACAAAATAGTTGCTAAAATTGCAACTGAACAACAAAATGCCATGGAACATATTCAAAAACTGTTAGACAAAAGCGATGACCTGTTGGACACGAAAATGACCCAATCTCAGTCCTTAATTGAAGACATCAAAAATATTCATGTTAAGTATGAGGAACTTGAAAGTCGTCATGAATCGCTCTCAACCTCTCATGAAAAGCTTTCATATGATTATCTTCAAAGGAAGCAGGAACTTGAGAAATTGAGATCGGCTCATGATCTTTAAAAGGAAAATGAGTCACTCCGCACTCAACAGATCAGTTCCGCTCAGGAAGGATTTGAACCACCATGTCTAAAATGTATTGAGCGTGAGAATGCTATCTCCATTGCTAGGGCTGGAAAAAAAGCTCGAAGCTTGCGAGCTAAACAAGTAGCTCGTGACTTGGCTCGAATTGACTCGAACTCGAAGAATAACGAGTCGAGCCAAGCTTTAGTTTAAGATTGTTTGTAGACCAAGTTAAACGATCCAATCTCACGAGTACTCGTGTAACTTGTTAGGCCCGATACAATAGATCATCCACTCCAAATACAAAGAAAGATCAACCACTAAACAACCTACGTCCCAGGCGCACAACCCAAGGCCGAGCAGTTGAAGGCCTAGCCTCCTAGGAGACTCATGCATTACAAGAAAATTACAATTGTTTAGTGATGTATATGTTTAATATATACATAATCACTTTTATCATATTTGAGGGCTTTATGTTTATATCTTAAACGAGCTTAACAAGCTAAACGAGCCAGCTCGCGAGTTATACGAGTCGAGTCAATCTTGGGTTTGAGCTCGTTATAGTAACGAGTTGAGTCGAGCAAGCTCGTTAACGGAACGGGCTCTATCGAGTCGAGCCGAGCTAGCTCGACTCAGCTCGAATTCCAGCCCTATCCATTGCTGAATGTTCAACTGCTACTACTGTTGCAATATCTTCAACTGCTGATATGGTAACTAACCCCTCATCTGAGGATACCACTACTATTGCTAATGAGAATGCCAGGTTGAAGTCATTACTTGAGACAGGAATGTACAAAATGTCTCAAAGGGCATCAGACACTATGTGATGTCCTTAAAAAGCAGATTCTGAACCGAAACCCTAGGAAAGAGGGTGTCGGGTTCGAGAGGAAAATGAATGTTGATGGTTCTTACTGGATGCCTGAGCAGTACCCCAAAACCACATGGGTTGCTGCTAAGGGACCTTCAGTAGATCCATCTACCTTATCTGGCTTCACTAGTGCTAACCCAATTATCATTGATGAATCCTTTGATGCAAACTATAAACTATTCAGGAATCAGAATGGCGAAGTGTTTGCCAGGTATATTGGTACTAACTGCAGGAATGGACCAACTCTGAAGAAGATCTGGGTGCCCAAAAGGTGTCTTGAGAGTCTTCCCGTGAATGTCGTTATGACACCACCTGGGAAGAAGACAAACCCCAGACCAAAAGCTTCATATGGTCCAAAGGCTTCATACAAACAGAGGACTCGCCTGAGTCACCCTAGCACCAATGTTTTGCAGGGAAATCATACTCAGACCTTTGAATATGAGCGTGTTTCATCAAACTGCTATGTTCATAAATCTAAGAACTTTTCTGCTTATTCCTATGAGTATTATTCTCCTCCTGCAAGGCTATTTTCTAGGGCTTCAAAGCCGAAGTTCTCAGATGTTGCACTTAGACTCATTGCTTCTAAGCCACCCCTGAAAATGTGGGTGGTTAAGAAAACTTAACTCTCTTTTGCAGGGAAAGGGTCTCCAGCCGGAAATCTAAGGCGTCTGATGCTTATGCTAGGGACCTTAAACATCATGTGGGGCGCAAGATAAAATGCCCAAATGGTCTTACTATGTATTTCGTGCCGAAATTCCTTGACACTCATACTATCTATCCTAACCAAGATCTGAACTTCTATGTTCCACTTGTTCGTCAAATGTTTATGCTTCACAACTCGCTTGGTGAAGCCTATCCCCCAAACTGTATTGTAAGCTATGACACCTCATGCTTCAGAATGGATTATGGATAGTGGCTGCACCAACCACATGACTGGTGATCGAAGTCTTCTGATGAATTCAACTCTTCGACCGTCTGATAAGAGTCATATCACATTTGTTGACACTGGTAAAAGTAAGGTATTGGGTCTTGGTAGAGTTGCAATCTCAAAGGATCAGCACATGGATAAAGTGATGCTTGTTGAATCCCTTGGTTTCAACTTAATGTCTGTATCAATGCTATGTGATTTGAATATGATTGTGATATTTGGAAAATATCGTTGCCTTGTCCTTATGGAATCTGACAAATCTCTAGTCTTTGAAGGGTATCGAAAATATGATCTGTATATGGTAGATTTCTCAGCAGGACCACAACTTGCCACATGTCTTCTAGCAAAAGCTTTAGAGTGCTGGCTTTGGCATCGGAGGCTAGGACATGCGGGCATGAGGAACTTGTACACTCTCTCGAAGAAGAAGCATGTCGTAGGCATCAAGTTCAAGAAAGACCATCTGTGTGGTGCCTGTGAAGCTAGGAAGATGACTAGGGCCAACCATCCCTTGAAGACAATCATGACAACATCTCAACCCTTTGAGCTGCTTCATACGGACTTATTCGGCCCTACTCATTACTCTACTCTTACTACCACTGCTTGTCTCTATGGTTTCGTTATTGTTGATGATTACTCAAGATATACATGGGTGCATATAATACTCTATAAGAATGAAGTGCAGGATGTCTTCAGACGCTTCGCCAATCATGCCATGACAAACTACGGTGTCAAGATCAAGCACATCACAAGTGATAACGGCATGGAATTCAAGAACACCGGCCTCGACACTTACCTTGATACACTTGGCATCACTCATGAGTTTTCTGCTCCCTACACACCTCAGCAGAATGGTAACATGGAGCGCAAAAACAGAACCCTCATCGAGATGGATCAGACGATGCTAGATGAGTACAAGACTCCAAGAAAGTTCTGGCCTGAAGCCATTGACAATGCATGCCACATCATCAACCGAGTTTATCTTCACAAGCTTCTGAAGAAAACATCATATGAGCTGCTAACTGATGAAGTTCCTCCTAGTGAATCTATCAAGCTCATGGGTACTGGAGAGATCATACCGTCCGAACCTCAGGCTGATGATGAACTCATCATCACACCAAGTCAACCTAACAACAATGCTTAGCCTGAAGTTAATGATGAAGCTGAAGACAATGATCTGCAAGGGCAAAATCTTCGTCCAGTACATCCCCGTGTTGCAAATGAAGTACAGACTGAGAAGATCATTGACAGCATCAATGCACCTGGTCCACTCACTCGTTCAAGAGCAACACAACTGGCAAATTTCTGTGGGCACTTTGCATTTGTCTCAATATCTAAACCCAAGAAAGTTGATGAAGCTTTCATGGAACCTGAATGGATTCAATCCATGCAAGAAGAGCTTCATCAGTTCGAGCTGAACAATGTCTAGGAACTAGTCAAGCGTCCTGATCCTCGCAAGCATAATATCATTGGCACCAAATGGATCTATCGCAACAAACAAGATGAACATGGTCAAGTTTTCAAAAACAAGGCTTGTCTGGTTGCTCAAGGCTACACTCAAGTTGAAGGGATTGACTTCGATGAAACATTTGCTCCTGTGGCAAGACTTGAAGCCATTCGCATACTGCTTGCATATGCCAACCATCACAATATTCTTCTGTATCAAATGGATGTGAAGAGTGCCTTTCTCAATGGCAAGATTGAAGAAGAAGTGTATGTTGCACAACCACCTGGCTTTGAAGATCCAAAACATCCTGATATGGTGTACAGGCTCAACAAGGCACTATATGGCCTCAAACAAGCTCCCCGCGCTTGGTATGACACACTCAAAGACTTCTTGAAGAGAAAGGCTTCAAACCCGGTTCACTAGATCCAACACTCTTCATGAAGTCATACGACGGTGAACTGTTTGTGTGCCAAATCTATGTGGATGACATTATCTTCGGCTGCATTGACAACAGATACAGCGATGAGTTTGGACACACGATGTAAGAACAATATCAGATGTCCATGATGGGTGAGCTGAAGTTCTTCCTTGGTCTTCAAACCCGTCAGCAGAGAAACAACATCTTCATATCACAAGAGAAATATCTCAAAGAATGCCTGAAGAAGTTTGGAATGCAAGACTGCAAAGGTTACACGACGCCAATGCCAACCAAAAGTCATCTAGGTCCTGACGACAATGGTAGAGAATTTGATCAAAAGGTATACCGCTCCATGATTGGTTCCGTACTTTACTTATGTGCATCTAAGCCAGATATAATGCTTAGCGTTTGCATGTGTGCCCGATTCCAAGCGGCACCAAAGGAGTCGCATCACCTTGCGGTGAAGCGAATTCTTCGATATTTGGCTTACACCCCAACGATAGGATTATGGTATCCAAAGGGCTTAACATTTGATTTGATTGGGTATTCTGATGTTGATTATGCTGGTGACAAGGTTGATCGCAAGTCCACCTCTAGAACATGTCATTTTCTCGGACGATCACTTGTCTATTGGTCTTCAAAGAAGCAGAACTGTGTGTCACTCTCCACTGCTGAATCTGAATACATTGCTGCTCGATCATGTTGTGCTCAGCTTCTATGGATGAAGCAAACTCTTAAGGATTATGGCATCAACACAAAGAACGTGCCACTCTTCGGTGACAATGAAAGCGCCATCAAGCTTTCCAATAATCCAGTTCAGCACTCGAAGACAAAGCACATTCAGATTTGTCATCACTTTCTCAGAGATCATGTCAACAAGGAAGACATTGATATCATTCACGTCAACACTCAAGAGCAATTGGCTGATATCTTCACTAAGCCCTTGGATGAGAAAAGATTTTGCAAGTTGCGGTGTGAGCTAAATATCCTAGAATCCTCGAATGTCCTGTGAATGTACACACGGCCTAACGCTTATGCATGTTGACGACTTAGATGTGCAACACACGAAGTAACGTATATCTTCAATTAATGAAGACTTACCTTCCGATTGTGAATACATTAATGTGGAATTTGACTTCGGAGCGCCACAATAATTGTGCGCCGTGTCTGGATCTAATACTTCCTATACAGTGGGTCACGCCACCACCAAAATTCTTATTGAAGTGTTTCTCTCTGGCGCTAAAATTGCAAAGTCTTTGAATTTGCATTGTCTTCAACATTAAACTATATTCATGCTTTATCTTCACAATGTTGATTTGGTTCATATACATATACATATATATTAGTGTTCTGTCCTCTACAGCATTCACTTATAGCTATGTCTTCACTCTTGAATCGTTTGATCTAAGTGAATGTGATCGGACCCTAACCTGTCTATGCTTCTACCTCAACTCTAACTGTACAAATCATATGCATTCTATTGAAACTTGTCGATTGTCTTCACTGAGACCTTGTCAGCTGAAGTCAATCTGACAAACATTTAATATATTTTAATGATGCATCCTTATTGCCTGAAAACCGGAGAAGCCGGAACAACCATCCGACAATCCAGGCATGCATGGGAACATGGAACAACTTCCAATGCGTTGCATGTTTGCCACTTGTTCATCAGATATGAACCGCCAGGGGCACATGAGTAATTGTGCTGTGATGTCCCTTTCCTTATAAATACACATCACATCACGGTCAAAATCCTTCTTCCACCTACGCACCTCGCTCAAAACCGTAGCGCCTCCGCTAGCTCGAGATGACGTCGGCGACAAAGCGCTTAGCGGTCGCGACCTCACCAACGTCGTCCTCACGCCGGCCGCGGACCTCGTCTTCTCCGCCGCCGCCATAGGTGTCTTCCGTCGCCAAGTTAGGGCACTGGAGATTGAACTGCTCGGCCTCCAACTCCGTTCTGTCTAGCAGTTCTTCGTGTGGTAATTAAAACTTACTTTTTACTGTCTTTTTGATATGATAGATTCATCCTTCTCTGCAAAAGTTGTTTCTATGCTTCCAAAGTTGAATCTACCCTGTTCTGCATCTCATATTTTGCCTAGTCTATTCACTTATGCTTCACTACAAGTTAGATTCCTCACTTGTACCTATTATTGGATTCGTATAAATCTGGAACCAACTCACAACAAATAAGTGAATGTCTTCATGTTATGAGGTCAATGTCTTCAAACTAATTTATCTCCAAAATCTTCTAAGAATGCATATGACCTCTTCCCCTTCCCTCGCACCTCTAATGCTGTCACGGGTACATGTCTGTGGGAGAATCCCTTGGTTCTCATAGTTTGCATTCATTTGCAGAATTCTTACAGAGTCACATAAATTCTCCTGCAGCCAGTTCTTGTCTGACCAGCCGTCGGAAGCCTTTGCAAGTTCTGAAGCCATTCAGTTTAAGCTTCATGGCAACTGAAAAGTCAGCTAGAAAGGGTGGCAAACAGCCGTGGGAATACATCCAAGGATTTGCCACCAGATCTGCATGAAATGTACAAGACAAACCCTGAAGAAACTTATGGTGAACGCAAAACTCGAATCCAATGGATTCGAAGATATTGGGCTGAAGAGTGGTACAAGTATAGATTTGTCACGGATGAGTATGCTGAGAAGAATGCCATCAAGCAGCCCTGGGGAGATATATTATACAAAAATCTTCAACCCCAGTCCCTATCTGAAGCTGTTGATCAAGGTTTCTATCCGTGCATGGTTCGCGGACCACAGCCAGAGAATGCTGACCCATCTTCTCTGCTATGGTGTCGAGAAGACAATCTATTCAAGCACAACTTCAAGTTTGCCAAAGATTCTGCTGTGAAGAACAAGAAGGCATTTGGACTTGACTTCAACCCCGGTCCATTTGCTCCTCGGGATGATGGCACCTGTGAAGCCAATGAAAACAGAATCGGCCCCTTCTACAACCTCGAAGGCCTCATCACTCATATTGCAGTCCAAGGTGCTCAGGTGGATCACTCAGCTGATGACGCGGATTCTGATGAAGCGCCAGCTCCTCCTAAGCCACAGAAGCAGAAGGAAACTACAGTTTCAAAACCCTCTGTTGCACCAAAAGCTTCACGTGTGAAGCCATTGGCAACTGCCCCTCCTGCATCAAGTATGCAATCTGAAAACCTCTCTCGTGTCTCCAAGAAGGACGAGAAGTCTATGCAAAAGAACAAGCCCATCCTGAGTTCTGGTCAAGCACTAACCCCAGTTGCCATTCTGAGGAACGAGAATGAAGCAATTGATCTGTCAAATGACGATGATCTTGGTGAAGATGCTCTTGAGCTGCTGATAAAGAGCAAACAAGAGGCAAAAATCTTTAACGATTTGCCCCTCTTTTATGTGGACATCCTCAACAACTTCATTGATGAATGGTTTGCCAATCCGGATCTCAGCATTGATGATCTTCAACTTCCCATTGGCATCAGTGTCGCTTTCCACAGTGTCATTGCAAATGAGCTAGCTCTGGCTCAGAAGATAGTTGAGCTCAAGAACAAAATTGACTGTGAAAAGGCTTAGTTCAAGAAGCACATGGCCAAGCTCAATGTCACTGATGTTCAGAACTTCAAAAAGTTGCTGCATGAACTCAAGGAAGCGTTTCACAAGAAACCTCAAGAAGCAAAAGGTTCAAGAGAGCGGATGAAACACCTTGCTGCCAAGTGTGTTCAGGCTCACAATGAAGCTGAAAAGCGCAAGGCTCTTGGGCGTCCGGGCATCGATCCCAAGATGGCTGCCAAAAGGAAGAAGCCTACTGTGACTCAAGCTGAGGCATTAAGACAAGAAGCACCTCGCATTGTCTTCCCTGCCAGCATGACAGGCTCGAAGTCTAAGGCCCGATAGTGGCTTCAGAACTGAAGAAGACAAGGGCAGCCGAGGCCGAAGCCAGAAAATGCAAGAACAAGAATGCTTCTGATGATGCTCCACTGACCAAGAAGCGGAAGACAAAGTCTTCGAAGAAGAATCGGGTTGCTCCTTCAGAGCCCCTTCTTGTCGAGCCCATATCAGTTGTTCGTCCTGCATCCCCCCCCCCACACACACACACCAAAAGTGTCAGTTAGTTGTTTACAAGCCTGCTTCCACAGAGGCTCCTAAAGCTGAAGAAGTTCCAGTTGTTGACCCCACCGCAGCTGAAGACATTCGTCCCTAGGACAATGTAATAGATGATAAAGTTCTTCCTCAGATCGAGCACCATATGGTATCATCGCCTGTTCTCACGAACAGCGAAATCATCAGCATTGGTCGTCCCTTGACGCCAATTGCCCAGGATGCATCATGGGCTAATCGCCCCCAACCAGAAACTCCAAGTCAGAGCTCACCAAGTACTCCCCCACCTCAAGTCACCAATCCGGTACCTGATGATGACGACTATGTGGTCCATCCAACTCCCACTCCAAAAGCGACGCCTGCATTCCGTAGGCTTCGCAAAGGAACAAGGCCACAAGTTACCATGTCGAGCAATCCAACAGGAGAAGTGCAACCCAACTCAGTAGCACGACAAGTGTTTCCTGAAGCCACTCCTACTATGAATGTCTCTGAGTCTAAAGCCAAAGCTGCTGAAGACATACCGGTTGCATCAGCTGATGAAAATCAAGAACCCCGTGAAGAAGAAGAGTGTGTTGTCACACCCCCCACCAATCAAGAAAATGTTCTCGAGGAGAACGTGTTTGTGCCCGACCCTTTAGCTACTCAAGTGGAGGTTGAAAATACCAAGGCGGCCACCAACAACACTACTAAAGCCAATGATGTTGTCATGGCTAAAGCTACTGTGGCGCCTACAGTGAACACAGTGTCTGAAGCCAATGACGCACCTGCCACCAATGTACAGCCTGAAGCCCTTGTCAATGCCACTGCCCCTGTACCGCCTCCAAGGACACACACCATTGAGCAAGCATTTTATCAAGGCGAGCTCGTCACTGTCAGATGGCCCATTCTGGTTCCTCCGCCTGCTCCCGGACCTCAATTTGATTATCATGTGGAGCACAGGCCTCAGGTTCAGAAGCCAAAACCAAGGATGCCAAGGTTTCCAGGTACTGCATCTGTGCCAGGATCATTCAATGCAAATGGCTTCGTTAAACACAACACTTTCTTTGATAGAGCCAAGAACCCATATTCAAAGCCCAGAATTTCATCTGATCGGTTCTGGAGCTATCAGCAGCGCAGTTATTATTCTTGTGTCTTATTCAATCAAGGGCGCATTTTTCCTCATATGCGTCTTGACTGCGAAGCCATTGCTGGACTGCCCTATTTGGAAGAAGCCCTAGACTGCTTCAGAGATGCTGGCCTTCTGTAGTTCGTGACCGACAAGGAAATTTGGAATCAAGAGCTTCTGTTACAATTCTATGCTACACTTCACATCCGCGGCTACAACAAGGACATCAAAACTTGGGTCCTTGAGTGGATGACAGGCAATGTGCACCATGAAGCCAAAGCTCTTGATCTCATTGAGCTTACTGTCCTGCCCACTCCAGGTGAACTATATGAACCCGGTTGTCAGCTTCACCGAAATGCCTTGGAAAGCATATTCCAGAACCCTGAGCCCAACATGAGCCAAATGCTGAGTATGATGAAGCCTCTGCCACAAGATGCTGAATATCCTAAGGAATTCATTGTTGAAGACCTAGAGTATCTGCCCCGCACCATTTATCACATTATCAGGCGAACTCTATGGCCCATCAAAGGACATTCCTCTTTGGCAAAGCTTGAAGGCTCAATGAAGATATTGGTCTTCTATATTCTCAATGGCATCAGCTTCAATGCTCAGGATTTCTTCATTCGCCAATTCGGCGCATCTGGCTCAGATATATTTGGTCTGAAATTCTATGCTCCATGGGTAATGCGTCTTATCAAGATTCACTTTGCTGTTAACTATCAGCCCTCTGCGCGCAACCATCTCATATTCTTGCTAGAGGTTGATATTTCTGTCGAAGCCATATACCTAGAGCCTGCCAAGGAGGCAATTTATCTTCATAATGTCGATCATCAAAGTTTCTCTCAACATGTTGAAGGAGTTCATGCTACCACTCATGTTTATCCTTTGGCTGGAAATACACGTGCACCTCGTCGTGCCCGTACTGAAGCCACTGAAAGCACTATTGCTCCAAGGCCTCGGAAGAGATCACGTGTGCTCAGTGATCGAGAGCTTCTCATGGCCTTGCATCAGAAACACGATAAGCATCATTACTGGTTGAAGCGTCAGATGCAGAGTCTCTTGATGGATGTTAATCGCATTCGCAATCTCGCCACCAAGAATGCATTTGTCACTCATGAAACCTATCGGCGTTCGTGGAAGAGTCTGACACTCCTCAGTACTGAAGATGATCTTCAGCAAGATGGCTTCACAGGGAGATTCAAGTTTGATTCCACTCCTCCCAGGAATGTTGTCTTATGTCGGACTCCACTCAAAGATTCTGAGTACTCCTCTTCGGCAGCTACTATCAATGCCAGAGTCATCGATGATGAAGACGATGCTACATCACCAACAACCACTTCAGCGCGTATCGACATTGCACCAGGCCCGTCTGCACCACCAAACTCCAACATCGACCCTGCTCCTTCTGGGAACGAGTAGACGCTCTATGTCTTCAAACCTTTTTGGTCATTACTGACAAAAGGGGGAGAAGCATATGAGTAGATAGTCTTCAAGCGGGTCCTTATGGATGGTTGCATTATTTTGCTGCATTATTTTTTGCCAAGTCTTACAACTCTTGTCTTTTGATACATTTGGTTCTCTGAGTTGTAACACTTAAACCTGATGGTCATCTGCTACTTTATTGGCTATCCTGTGATGCGATGATAAATCCCGCATGAAGTCAGTTTACAGATGTCCATTTGTCATTATGCATATCATTATCTTCGTTACTTCTTATATGCATAATGCATTGTCTTCACACTTTGATGATGGCCTCCACAAAGCAAAATCTGCCATGTGCATTTGCATTCAAACGCAAATAATTTATATGCACATCTTCAGGGGAGCTTCGTCTTATGTATGAAGACAATACTCACAACACTAAACTTTCACATACTTTTATCCCCGTTGAAAACTCCATCCAGTTTTTCATGAATCACCAAAAAGGGGGAGATTGTAAGTGCATCTAGTGCCACCCCTAGTTGGTTTTGGAGTTTTGATGACAAACTTGGTTGAGGGACTAATGTGTTTGTGAGAATTGCAGGATAACACAGGTAGTAGTCCCATATTGATTCGGTCTACCTACCAGAGATGACCCCTAAAATGTGTGAAGACATTGAATACAATGGTGGTCTGTGAATACATTCACGTTGAAGACTATGACATGAGAAGACATCGCGCGAAGACTATGGAGTGCGAAGACATAATTGTTTTGTAGTTTCCTTTTCTTCTTTGTTGAGTCATAGGAACCACCGTACTGTTAAGTGGGGTCCAAGTGAACAAAGACAGAGTGACTGATTTGATGCTCAACCAAAATCCTATGTCTTCGAGCGAAGAAAATGAGAGCAAATCTTATCCAGAGCTGGATGACTCAGCTTTACTTGTAGCCTAAGTCAAGCTGCCGCATGTGTTCGAAATCTGACCATTGGACACGTGTCAGTTTCTTAGTGACCCAGGGTCATTTTGGACAAATCAGGTCAGGTTGCCTTCTGGCTATAAAGAGCCCACCCCCTACACAATAAATTGGTGGCTGCTCAGAGTTAGTACGCGGCTTTTGTCGTTTGAGAGCAACCCACCTCCGAACACTTTGAGAGAGAGAATCCTTGCAAGGACAAAGCCCAAAACACCTAGAGCCAAAGAGTGTTAGGCATCACTGAAGTCTTTCTGTCCGCGTGATCTGAAGACTTATTACACTTGAGGACTATGAATCCTCCAGCCGGTTAGGCGTCGCGTTCTGAGCATCCAAGAGTCATTTTGGATTGCCTGTGAACAAAGTCTGTGAAGGTTTGGAAGTCTCCCTTGAAGACTTATAGAGTGATTGGGCGAGGACTAAGTGTTCTTAGCTCAAGGGGAATAAGGTGAAGACGCGGTCTTCTGAGTTAAATCTTGGCCTACCTAACCAGGCGTACAGTTGTCACAGCAATTGGAACTGGTCGAACAAATCCCTTGTCCTCTCTGAGCAACTGGTTCTATCCTACCTCTCTTGCTTTACTTACAGTTTGTCTTCGTGAAGTCTTTGCCTACTTGCCTTATCTGTTTGACTTCACTGAGTAAAGACAATTGTCTGTTTGTCTTCATACCATCTTCCATCCTGATCCAATCTACCTAGCTGCTTATAGTCTTCGTGCTTTCACTTCATTGCTTACTTGACTATGGCTTGTCTAGTGTGGTCTACCTTCCGCTGCATATCAATAGGTTCTTTTCTATCGTTTGTCTTTGAAACATCCATGTTTTGAAGACTTTCGTAAAAATTGCCTATTCACCCCCCCTCTAGTCGAGTACTAGCACTTTCAGTCTTCAAGTTATGGGGCTGCACAGGCCAGCCCCCGGCCAGCGGCTGGCGGGATGCCCAGCGCTTCCCGGGCGGCATCCGGGGTTGTGGAAGGTCTTGGCGACGATCTTGAGCTTGCTCGTGGGCGCAGTCGTGCGCTTTGCGCTCTTCGGTGAAGCGATGCGTGCGATGATCCATCTCGGCGGGGAGCTTGCCAATGTCGACAACAAGCTCGTGGAGGAGAACCGCCGCCTAGAGCACGAGTGGCAGCGGCTGAAAGTTGCCATTAACCTTGGGAAACTTCAGCGCGACAAAGCCAAAGCGCGCGCAGCAGCCTCGCTCGCGATGCTTGCGCCCGCGCCATGGAAGAGGCCAAGGAAGCCAACCGCCATCTGGATGCGGCCGAGGAGCAAGAGCGGGATCTTCTATCTTGAAATGCGGCCCTCGACCGTGAAATCGAGGAGTGTCGCGCCCTTCTGGCCTCCTCACCAGGTGGGATGGCCCTCGCTGAGGCGGAGGTCCTGAGGTGCCATGAAGATCTGACGTTGGAGACCATAGAGCACAGCATGGCGTTGGGGAGGCTGGAGATGAGGGAGCGGCAGGCTGCCGTGGCTGAGGACGCCGTCACCGCCCGAGAAGCTCAGGTCCAGCTGGTGGTGGAGAAGGAGGTGGCGAAGTGTGCTGAGTTGGCTAGGAGACACCGCTTGGATCTGGAGCTGCTCACGGCTGAGCTTGAGGGCCAGACCTCTGCCCTGAAGACTGAGCCATGGTCTGTAGAGCAGCGCGAGAGCGCTGCTTGAGAAGCCCTGATTTCTTCCGAATCTGCCCTGGATTCTGCCCGAGCTGAGATATCCTCTCTTCAAAAGCAAGTTGAGGGTACCGCCTCCCTCCTGGAGAAAGCTTCGAGTGAAAAGAGCCGTCGCCTGACATTGGATCGCGAGCACGACTCCATGCTCCAAAGTCTGCGCGTCAGAGCCAACAATGCCTTGGGTGCTATTTGCAATGAGAGCGCTCCTCACACGCACGAGTGTGACTACACCAGCCATCTCAACTTCTTTACTAACATCATGACCCGCTTGGAAGACCAGGCCGCGAAAGCTCGCCAGCTTGTTGCGGAGAGGAGTCGGGGCCTCCTCGGGCGTGCACTCTCACGCATCTTCAGCAACCTTCTGAACCTTGATTCCGACTTTGACTTCAGCACTGTGCTAGCCCCCGTGCCTGCAGCCAGCCAAGACAAGCTCACCAAGTGGGTGGATGGCCATGTGAACGCCTTGGTGAAGGAGCTAACTCCTGAGGATGACATGGCCATGCTCGCGGCCGAAGAAGATGGCGCGGGTGGTGACAACGAGGAGGATGGCAGCGAGGACGCAGATAGCGCGGACGGGAGTGACGAAGAAGACGCATCCAGCTAGGCCCGCACTTTCCTTTTGCTTCGACCTGTATGACGAAAACTTCAACGCATTCTTGTGAGAGCATTTTGAGAAGGGGGTGCCCCTTATGATGTACTCCCTCCATCCGGAAATACTTGTCACCAAAATGGATGAAAATGGATGTATCTACAACTAAAATACATCTAGATACATCCATTTCAATGACAAGTATTTCCGGACGGAGGGAGTATGAGATTGTAAAATGTTTTTGAAATGGCGCCCGGAAAGCGCCACAGCAGGACTGTGCACTCCCAAGCGAGGCAGCCATTATGACTTATCTTGGGTTTTGTGGGTCTTGAGTGAGGCCCGGTGTCGCGGCGGTGCCTCTTCCCTTGAGGCGAGCCTGCTGTAGGCTCGAGAGGTTCTGTACCTCTCTAGGGGCATGCCGGCCTGCCGTGGAGTGCCTCGTGAGAAGCCAACCGCCAGATTGTGGCGAGGTGGGCGCGCGGGGCGGCCGCACCCTTGAGTCCCCGTGGGAAGCGATCGGCACCAGCGCGTACACCATACCCAGCCCCCGCTCACAAGGCGCTTGAGGGTAGGGTAACAGTCACGAGCTCCAGAAAAAATGCTAGAACTGAAGGCAAAAGAGCGGCACGAAACGAGAAAATTCCCCCCATTTTTATAAATGCACGAAAAACAACTCCTTCAAAAAGGCGGCAAGCAAGTACAAAAAAGGAGGTAAAAAGCAGACGGCCACGTCCGGCGCCTAGCTAGTCTTCAGTCTTCGGTCTTCGGTCTTCTCACCAGCGCGGAGCTAAGTGCTTCCACTAGCTGGGCATAGTCATTGGGGACAGTGTCGACGGCCAGTGCGGAGCATGGTGCTTCCACTAGGACGTGGGTGGGAGCCCTCGTGAGGCCCCAGAGAGGCACTCAGGAGACTCCGGGGCGTGTACAGCTCCACTCATTATTACGTGAGAGTGTCACGAGCGGAGACCTTCACAGGCCGGAGCCTTGCTTCATGTCGCCCGGCAAGGACCTCGCCGTGCGCCGCCCCCGACCATCGTTGGGGAGACCGGAAACGAAGGACAAGACCAAGGTGCAAGGGGGACGTTGGCAGCATCCTCAGCGACCGTAGGCCCCCTGCCGAGGAGAAGGGCTCGCCGGCGCCTTCCCCGGCGAGGAACCTACCTCCAGGCAGGGCCCTGCTTCATGCGGCGCGAGAAGGGTCCTGCCGCCGGGCTTCCCTCGCGCTGCTCCCAATGTCCTTCGTGCTCCTTCGGGGGATCCGACGTCCTGAGAGTCCTGGTGGCTGTTGCGTCCTGGTTCACCTGCGATCCATGGTCAGTGTAAGTGTGCCCCTGCGGCGTTAGCTGTACCCAGAGGCTGCCGTTGTTGCAGACGTCGGCAGGGCTTGGTGGTGGTTCGAAGGAGAGCGCAGCCTCGTGTATGTCCAGTGCCCAGCCTGGCGTGGGGGGTAGGCTGGGGCCCCTCTCACCCGCGTGCCTTGGGTCCATCGCGACGGGGACATTGGCTTCCGGGCTGTTTGCGCCAGAAGCGTCACCCGGCTGCCTCACGTTCCCGCCTGCTTCTGTCGCCCTCGGGTCCTGTTGGCCAGGGGCCGGCACTCCAACGCGGCCCCTGGTGATATCGTTTGGAGCAGCCCCGTGCCGAGGGGGCGCGTTCGGGGTAGCGCGAGCCGCCCCGTGGGGCCGGTCAAAGTCGAGAGGCTCTCCAGGGGCCCTGGGAGGGGGCGCGCGGTTGTGTCGGGGATGAGCGCGCGCCCCTACCACCGCCTGCGACGTGGGCAGGGTGCAGAACGGCGCCGCCCCCCTGCACGCCGCATCCAGCAGCTCGGCGACCCGTTCCAGTAGGGTGTCACGACCGCTTTCCAGCAGCCTGCATCGTAAGAGCTCTCGGGTGACGATGACCGCCGCCCGCATGTTTGCTTGTTCCCTGCGCGTGTGCGGAGTAGTTGTTGCAGCGTAGTTCGCAGATCGCACGGTGGTGCGGCGCCAGCGGAGAAGGTTGCACCACGCGCCCCCCGCGACCGGTCGCCCCTGGCGGAACGCGGGCCGCGAGCAGAGCGGAGTGGAGGTCATCCTCATCTGCAGGCGCTGCCGAGGAGGCCTGGACGACCCAGTGCTCGACGTGCGCTCGCGGGGTGTCGACCATGGCGTTGGTGGAGCGGCGGAGGACTGGTCGAGGAAGAGAAGATCCGACGCACCCCTACCTGGCGCGCCAAATGTCCGATTTAGGGTTCCGCAAACCCTTGAGAGGTTCGAACATTGGGGTGCGTGAGGAGATCTCTACCTGTCCAGTCTGCCTACTTGCGATCCTCCTAAGCCAGCGCGCCGAGCTCAAAAAGACACAAAGACACAGCGGTTTATACTGGTTCGGACCACCATTGTGGTGTAATACCCTAATCCAGTGTGGTGTGGTGGATTGCCTTGTAGGCTGCGGATGAACTAGTACAATGGATGAACTAGCCTCAGGAGGTGAGGTGTTCTTGTGCTGGTATGGTGGTTGGGTGAGAATGGATCTCTTCCCCTCTATGGTGGTGGCTAAGTCCTATTTATAGTGGCATTGGTCCTCTTCCCAAATATAAGCGGGAAGGGATCCCACAACGGCCGGATTTGAAAGGGGACAAGTAGTATAGTCTATCCTGACAAAAGTAGTCTTCGCTTGTGAAAAGCCTCTGGTCGTGACGCTGTAGTGGGCTCATCGATGACCTCCGTCCTGCCGTCCTAGCGGTCTTTGTCTCCTTGCACTGAAATGGAAACCTTTGGTTGATTCCTCGAGACTCCGCGCCTGTGGCTTGCCTTCTTTGCACCGAAGAGGAAACCTGCGTTCCGCCCGCCTGGCGCCCGCCTGGCCTTGGTCGTCAAGGCTCACGTCAGCTGAGCCTCATGAGGTATCTTGCATAGAACTCTCCGCCCCTCAGGAGCCCTCCCGAGGAGGCCGGTCCCCTCGGGGGTCTTGGCTTCGTCCGCCTCGCGAGGGTCTTGGTGTTGGTGTTGAAGCTGGGTCATACCAAGCCGTCGATGAAGACACGTGGTGGGCCGTAGGCAGGCAGGGCTGTATACCCCCGAATCCAGGACGCCGACAAAGGCATATGCCGTAGACGTCGTCACGACGGCAGACAACGCCACCTCCCTAGCAGCTGAGCATGGTAGGGGCGCCTAGGGATTTAACCAAGTTGCACTAGGCACGACAGACGTTGACATATTTCACTTGGACTTCAAGACGTCTGTGTGCATTGTTTTCCTAGTTCTGGTGGCCTTGCTCAAGGCCAAGGATGGGGAGACAAGGCCATTGCTTGAGGTCATGGTCGACGGTGGTGACAGAGGTTGTGGTGTAGTAGGATTCAGCCAATGGCCAAGGTCGCTAGAAAGAAGAGGAGATGACATGGAGAAGAAACACTGCATGAACAAAGGAGAGGAAGCGATGCTTGGACATGAAACAAATGGGGATGAGTTGATTGGTGGGCCACGCTTAGGGCCAAATCAACCAATTTAGCTTAATTTTTGCCATAGAATAGCTCTCTAGGACAATTGGCCCACTGAACATGAAAATATGGATAACACAACAACGAAACGAAAAACGATTGGAATGCGTAATTAGATAGCCAAAATCGCCGAATGCGTGAGAGGGCTGGGAAGTCGCTCCTTGTACTGTCCTAAATAAATAAATACTCCATCCGTTCCGAAATACTTGTCATTGAAATGGATGTATCTAAATGTATTTTAGTTGTAGATACATCGATTTTCATCCATTTTGATGACAAGTATTTCCGGACGGAGGGAGTATTTCTTAACTCAATGAAATGAATTAGTGGCCGTTGCTGCAACTTGACATGAACATCATGCATGTAACTCATCTTACATTCACGCGTTATCTCCTTGAATGTGATATCACTATACTGACCTGCAGCTTATGTTAAACTAAATATTGGTATACAACTTGTCCTCCAAGACTGCAATACATACATGCCATGATGATGACGCAGATAATGACGCCAAATGCTTCCTCAGCAGCAAAAAGTCAAACCTCTCCTCCCACAGAAAGAAGAAGGTCAAACCTCTCCTCCAAACGCTGTTCTACTTAAAAGCGGAGGAATCTCGGATAAAAAAAAGGATTTGAGGAGTTGATCAGTTTTTCCTTTTTAGATTAGGTGAGGATCAGCTCCTTTATATGTCAGGGTTTACCTCAGGTGGTAACATTCACACACAAAAGGTTGTATTCACTACAAATTTAGTTATTCCGTCCGACACAAATTAATTAACGTACACTCAATATTAAGTGGACGTCTATTAATATATTTCTAAGAGAGTATTTAGTTTGAGTTATCTCCGGTTCATTTCAGTTCGAATATGTGATTAGAGCAACTCTAATGGGGCGATCCAAACGGACGACGATTTCGTCCGTTTTTTATCCGTTTGGGTCGGCGCCCCGTCGACGCCCGCCCTGTTTTAGATATGGGTCGGCTGCGCGCATAACGCGCCGACCCATATGTGCCGGCGTGGTCGTCTGGTCCCCATATTTTTTTGCATGAATTTGCATAGTTTCAATCAAAAATATAGTTTTTAGACCGAATAAAATAGCATAGTTATTATCACAAGCCGAATGAAAATAAAAATGTCTCACATAGTTTTGCAAACGAATAAAAGAAGATACATCTATTTGTTGCCAACATGAGCCCACATATACTCAACCAAATCATTTTGCAGTTGCACGTGAGTTTCCCAATCACGCATGTCTTAATGAAATTGGGTGAACTGTTCAAGTGTTGCCGCTCCTCCATGCTCAGGCACAACATTCTCATCCTGAAACTGAAACCCTTGATCATACAAACGTTCCGGACGCTCGTCTTCTACGATCATATTATGCATGATCACACAAGCAGTCATTACCTCCCACAATTTCTGCGTGCTTTAGGTATTAGCAGGATACCGAACGATGCCCCGTCGAGATTGCAAAATACCAAAGGCACGCTCGACATCCTTTCTAGCACTCTCTTGCTCTTGGGCAAATCTTTTCCTCTTCTCTCCGACAGGGTTAGGTATTATCTTGATAATAGTGGTCCACTAAGGATAGATACCGTCACCAGATAGTATCCTTTGTCGTAGTTGTGGCCGTTGACAGTAAAATTCACCGGTGGGTTGTTGCCTTCGGCAAGCCTAACAAACACCGGCGAGCGCTGAAGCACGTTGATATCATTGTGTGATCCGGTCATGTCAAAGAAAGAGTGCAAGATCCAGAGATCTTGAGGCGGCACGGCCTCTAGTATGACAGTACAAGCCCTAACATGGCCCTTATACTGCCATTGCCAAGCGAAAGGTCAGTTCTTCCACTCCCAATGCATGCAGTCTATGATACCAAGCATCCCTGGGAAGCCCCTACTGGCATTCATCGCCAACAAACGGGCTGTATCTTCAGCAGCCAGCTCTCTCAAGTACTCAGGGCCAAACACAGCAATAACAACATTGCAGAACTTATATAGGGACTCTAGGTAAGTAGACTTGCTCATATGGACGTACTCGTCAATGAGATCACCGGGCACTCCTTATGCAAGCATTCGGATGGCGGCAGTGCATTTCTGATAAGAGGAAAAACTAATCTTGCCAATGGCATCCTCTTTGCACTCGAAATAGTCATCATAGCCGAGCACCTCCTCTCTAATACGGTTGAAAAGATGCCTACTCATACGAAAACGGCGATGGAATTTTTGCTGTTTGAACAACGGGTTTGTTGAATCAAAGTAGTCCATCCAAAGAAGGAAATGCCCACTCTCTCCATTGCGATTCAACACCGGAAGGTGGCCCAGAATGGAGCCACGGAACAACGGCCGCTGGTTGTTGAGATGATGATGGACCAAGACGGCAGCCAATCTCTCCTCCTCGTCATCTGACGATGAATCGTCGGAGTCGCAAAGAAAATTGTGAAAAAAGAACTCGTCAGCGGAGTCCATTTTGTACCTTGTCAAACTGTCAAACAACGTGTGGGCGTCGACGAAGGAGACGACCGGCGAAGGGAGTCGCAGCGTGCACGTACTAGCTAGCTGCCCTGCCACCGTCCGACGAGTGGGCCGGCGTCCGGCGAGCGTGTCGGTGAGGATCTGGCCGGGCGGCGAGGCGGTTTCTTGGTCGAGGGCGGCTGTGTGGTGT
>NC_041381.1:368910727-368924337 GCF_002162155.2 Triticum dicoccoides | reverse complement strand
CGACAAGACGACGGTGGCGGGCGACGTGGGAGTGGGCGGTGTTGCTGGACGGATGTGGATGCGCCGGCAGCTAGCAGAGTCGCTGGCAAAAATGGTCGTCGGCGTCGGCGATGAAGGGGGCGTGCGAGGGTTGCTGTTGGATGGGGGATGCCAGTGTGCCACCGACCAACGGGCCCGGGGGAGGAAGGCGAGCGTGCGTGCGTCCGTCGCTTGTCCACGCGGACGCAAATCCGACTCAAAAATGAATCGGGAATGGATCGCCCACGAACGAAAAGCGGACGCGCGTCCGTTTGGGTCAGGCGTTGGCCCGCCTTTTGTATCCGCGCCGATTCAAACGAATGGCGGCGGACGAAATGGGTCGCCCCATTGGAGTTGCTCTTAGAAAACATATAAATCATCATTGCAATAAAAAACACACGAGGGATGGCCGGAAATGCTCGTATTGTCCGAGTCTTCCTCCGTCAAAATAAAAAGATTTCTGCAAGGGCCAAGTCAACAGTTTCTAGATGGTTCCTGAATCAACTTGTTGCAAAAGATAATCAGAAAACGCTTTACAGTCTCGCAGACAACAAAACTAAGTCGTGTCATTGCAGGCTTGTAGGCCATATATACACCGCTCCTCCCCTGCATCTCTAACAGTCAAGTCAAGCACCAAGCCACCAACCACACAAGAACGGATCAAGACACCAGCAATGGCCGGAGGAGGAAGCGACGAAGTGAAGCTGCTGGGCATGTGGGCGAGCCCGTTCGTCCTTCGAGTCAAGCTCGCGCTCAGCCTCAAGGGCGTCGGCTACGAGTACGTCGAAGAGGACCTCAAGAGCAAGAGCGAGCTGCTCCTCAAGTCCAACCCCGTGCTCCAGAAGGTGCCGGTGCTGATCCACGACGGCAAGCCCATCTGCGAGTCGTCGGTCATCCTGCAATACATCGACGAGGCTTTCGCCGGCGTCGGCCCCTCACTCCTCCCGGAGGAACCCCACGGCCGCGCCGTTGCTCGCTTCTGGGCCGCTTACATCGACGGCACGGTATTATATACATCTCACATCGGTTGATTCGTTTCGTTTGAGCTTTTTTTAGCATCTGGTTCATGGTTTCTTCCGCGCGGTTTTGTGATATGGTTGTAATTGTGCAGCTCGTGAAAGCGTCGTCCGAGGCGTCCATGGCCAAGACGGAGGAGGAGAAGGCCGAGGGGAAGAAGCAGGTGGCCGCCGCGGTGGAGACCTTGGAGGGGGCCCTCAGGGACTGCTCTAACGGGAAACCCTTCTTCGGGGGCGACACCGCGGGATACGTGGACGTGATGCTCGGCGGCCTCCTCGCATGGGTGAACGCGGCCGATAAGATGAAGGGCGTTAAGACCTTCGACCCCGCCACCACTCCGCTCTTGGCTGCGTGGGCGGACAACTTCGGATCGTTGGACGCGGTCGAGGCGGTCATGCCGGACGAGAGCAAGCTGGTGGAGTTTGCCATGGCGATGCATGCTCGCGCCGCAGCCGCGGCAGCCGGCGCTACAAACTAAAGAGACGTGCCTACAATTATATAGTGTTTTCTGTATATCGTTTGTGTTTTCTCTATGGAATTTGTGTGCCTATCCATATAATACGTCAATATGTGACATTCGTCGACTTTAAATGTTGAATTTTGTGTTTCATGTTTGAAGATATTTTGAAGGATTTTGTCAAATTTGTCGCGCACGGTCGATAGTTTCAAATGTCCTTTGACCATTAGCTTCATCTCGTAGTTTCACACGCTTTTCGTGTTGCACATTTTCTGTTTCAACGATACAAGACGAGTAGATCTACATCTTCTTCATGGACTATATATATACATATATGTGGTTTGTTTTAATGACACTCCTTAATCTCCTTTGCCTAGTCCTTTCTGATGTTTGCTCTCGGCCACTGGCGTCCTACTACACTGTGTTGGCACCGGTGTCGTTCCTTTCGGCCTTCCCTCTCCCGTCCTACTACACCCACGCCATCATGGTGCACACACTGTATTTCTCCTCTCTGATCTCCGCCTAGCGTCCTCCTATTCGTCTCTTCCCACGGACTTTCTTCACGGTGGCGACGCTAGCAACTAGTTCACTGCACCGCCGATGGGGCCGCTTGCCCACGGCTGCATGCTCGTCGCATCAGACGCGGCACCGTAGCCACCGTCCACCGCAGTAGCTGAGACACTCTGTTCTCGCTAATCAGCGTCGACCTAGCCGGATGGACGCACGTTGTAGGCCTCCTCGCCCGCGGCCTACACTAACACCGTCATGTCGAGCATACTATCAAGAAACACTACTATAACTTTATGTGTTATGTGTAGTTGTTAACTCTTAATAATGTTGCTTGTATGCAACCAAACACCGGGCACTTGCATCAGCCCAGCCAATGCACGCAACCAAACGCTAGGTAAAAATATCTCCCCTAAGGCTGGTCATAATGGGAGTAACATAGGTAGTAACATAGATGTCACATAAGCAAAAATGTTGATGTGACAAATAATTAATGAGGAAAAAGGCAAATAGAGTAACTTAATATGTTACCATCACATAGCGCTTTCCAATGTAAAATGAGTCTACAAGACAATAAATGAACATATGTATGTTACTACACATATGACACTTCCCACTATAAGGGTAGTAACATAGAGTAGTAACGTATGCATGTTACTACTCTAAGTTACTCCCCACTATGACCAGCCTAATATAGGCAGCCTACATGCAGGCAACCAAACTACATGTAGATATTAGTTTGTTGGCTGTATTAATTGAATCGGGCTCAATTGGAACAAGCATGCAATGTGCCCAAAAAGATACAGCTAACCTACCGCGACCCTCACATTGCAATACTACGGTAGCAGGTACACAGACATTGGCAATCACACGAAAGCCTCAATTGTAATATTTAAGCTTGTGAGGCATCAGGGCAACAGTACATGCCAAAAATTACAATAGGAAGGGATCCTTTGGGTCAGTGCAGCTTTTTCAACTAAAATCTGATGTGTTTCTTTCTTTGGGCCGGCTGGTGGCGAGGTGTGTTGTCCCATGCCTTCATATTTTTCTGCATCCTATAAAGTTAAGGTACACAATTGCATACTCTAAAGAAACGAATTATATATGATCTTAGTACGACAAGTCGACTATACCATTGGATTGCCTCGTTATTTTAATCTGTGTGGCTTCAAGACACATTGTGCTAGAATCGAACATCAAGTGTGTGTGTGTGTCTATATTCATCTTCGGTATAGTTCGCTCTGAAAAAGGTTTATTAATTGCTTAATCAACCGAGGAACAATAAAATTGCAGTTTCAAATAGTAGCATCCCCTAACAAAATCTTTAACATTTTATAATTCTCCCTTCTAACGGACATCACGATCCCCACGTTTCTCTCACGGGCGGCTCAGGGAAACCTAGCTGCTTCAAGTTGTGTCCCTCTGTCCCCTCAACGATCCCTCACCATCGCCGGAGGATGCGGACAGGCTAAGCCCGAGCCATGGACGTTAGTGGTGGGGCATGCTCTAGCGGCGCCTTCTCTCCTTCTCAGGGTGGTGGTGGTCCAGGCCACGTGTTACATTGGTAGCAGTGTCTCCTCTAATGGTACGTCAGAAAGGCAGAACGACGAGCAATGTGGCTTCGGCAATGGCCTCGCGACATCTAGCAGTGGGTCGAGACTAGGCTGTTGCGTCGGCTCCATTGCTTCTGGCGATTCAGATCTGCATGGTGTGGCTCAGATATAGCCTCCCAGTTGTGGATTAGGCTGTCCTCCGGCCCTGGCAAGGTTTGAGGCGAGGTCGCGGTTTTGGCCAGGTCCTTACTTGCCTCCAGATATGTGATGTGGTCTCTTGGCCATCAAGGGTAGTCGATCTCCTATAGATGGTAAAGACGATGACGTGTTGGCTGAGTGTCTGGGTGGCCTAACTGGTCATGGGCTTGGGCATGCAAATCTACCGGCGAAAGCCGTGCTCCTAGTTGGGACCAGAGTTGTTGACGACGCCTATGGGGGCTGCCACCTTGTTGGAGGCATCGGGGTTGCCGTTACATGTTTTCAGGGAAAACCTTTTATCTGGTCTCCTTTTTTGAAAAGGAGGATGACCCCCGACCTCTGCATCAATCGATGCATCCAGCCGTATTATTAAATAAAGACGTAACAAAGTTTTAAGGTTCAAAGGGGCTCATAAACTAAGCAAGTAAGCAGTAGTCTAAAGAAAATAAATCTGAAAAGCGCCACATTCGGCGATAAAAAACAAGCTATGATGCCTACACGCCTAGCCTATTATTAGCTCGCCACCCAAATCGGCTGAAGATAGCCCGTGCTACCATCTTCCAGCGGTTGCACACAATAACCATAAGCTCCTGAAGTCCGCATGAGTGAGTAAGGACCACATACGGATCCAAGTTGTAGCTTTGTAGATAACATGCAAAAAATTATTGAATTTTGTCCCATTAAAAATCGTATCATTCCTAGTGTTCCATATAACCCAAAATAGTGCACATATTCCTATCCGAATATGTTTAGCTATGTGTATGTCCACTCCATTAAGCCACGTCCCAAATAACGTGTTTATGCTCCTTGGGGGATGAACATTAAAAGCTATATGGATTGATCGCCATAACAATTTTGCAAGAGGACATTTGAAAAAGAGGTGTTTAATCGTTTCATTTTGATCGCAAAA
This sequence comes from Triticum dicoccoides, assembly GCF_002162155.2. NCBI lineage: Eukaryota > Viridiplantae > Streptophyta > Magnoliopsida > Poales > Poaceae > Triticum > Triticum dicoccoides. Next base: position 368,919,677 of record NC_041381.1, on the reverse strand, counting down.
ACAACACCTTGAGTTCCCAACCCAATTCCTTTTTCACCAAGTTATCTTTGGTTAGAATGACTTCTTTATGGATGAACCACATAAAGATTTTAATTCGAAGTGGAACTTTAATCTTCCAAATGTGCAAATACATGGATTTCACTGAGAAGATTCCCTTCATGGTTAACTTCCAGCGAATTGTATCCGATTAATCGAATAGCTGAACATCCATCAACCTACGAACCAGGTGCAACCATGAATTCCAACATTCCCCTACTAGGGATCTCATAAATTGGATATTAAGCGGTACCGAGTTTAATATTGTGGCAACATAATTCTACTTATGTTGCACAATATTATATAAGGAGGGATATTGCAAAGCCAAAGACGTCTCCCCTAGCCATGTATCCTCCCAGAATCTAGTAGTGGTACCATTACCAACTAGGAACTTCACTCGGTGGAAGAAAGTTATTTTCGTCCTCATTAACCCCTTCCAAAAAGGTGAGTCTGTTGGCCTAGCAGTGACCTGGGCAAAAGTCTTAGAATGTAGGTACTTATTCCGCAAGATTTGTACCCACATACCCTCAGTCTTCATAGATAATCTGTATAGCTATTTGCTAAGCAGACATCTATTCTTTACCTCTAAATTTTCGATCCCTAACCCGCCCTGGTCTTTTGGCCTACAGATGATATCCCATCTAGCCAATCTGTACTTCCTCTAGGCCTCATCACTTTGCCAAAAGAATCAGGATCTATAGAAGTCAAGTCTTTTCCATACCCCTACCGGTACTTCAAAGAAAGATAGAAGGAATATCGGCAGGCTCATCAAAACCAAATTTATCAAAACCAACTGACTGTTGGGGAACGTAGTAATTTTAAAAAAATTCCTACGTACACGCAAGATCATGGTGATGGCATAGCAACGAGAGGGGAGAGTGTTGTCCACGTACCCTCGTAGACCGTAAGTGGAAGCGTTATGACAACGCGGTTGATGTAGTCGTACGTCTTCACGATCCGACCGATCCAAGTACCGAACGTACGGCACCTCCGAGTTCAGCACACGTTCAGCTCGATGACGATCCCCGGGCTCCGATCCAGCAAAGCTTCGGGGATGAGTTCCGTCAGCACGACGGCGTGGTGACGATGATGATGCTCTAGCGGCGCAGGGCTTCGCCTAAACTCCGCGACGATATGACCGAGGTGGAATATGGTGGAGGGGGGCACCGCACACGGCTAAGGAACGATCCGTAGATCAACTTGTGTCATGGGGTGCCCCCTGCCCCCGTATATAAAGGAGGGAGGGGGGCGGCCGGCCCTTGTGGGCGCGCCAAGGAGGAGGAGTCCTCCTCCTAGTAGGAGTAGGACTCCCCCTTTCCTACTCCTACTAGTAGGGGGAAGGAAGGGGGAGAGGGGGGAAGGAAAGAGGGGGGCGCCGCCTGATGGGGTCATGTACCTAGGATAGGGTCACAGACCTGATCTAAGTACCCTGCCCAAGGACACCCTTAGAAGAGGTCACCTTCCAGTCGACCAACGAGGGACTCACTCGACTTACTTGAAGGACTCGACCACGAAGGCTCACTCGACTACCAGGAGGTCAAAAGGCACTCTGCACTGCAACGGCCTGTAGTTAAGTAGACTTTATGATAGTTAAGACACTTTATGTGGGACGTTACCAGTAACGCCCCGGACTAAATACACCTTAAACCCTTCATTACGTGAGCTGGCTGGGGTCCTGGCGCACCCTATATAAGCCACCCCCCTCCACAGGCAGAAGGGTTCGGCATCCTGTAATTCATATACACATAATCCACTCGACCGCCTCCGGGCTCCGAGACGTAGGGCTTTTACTTCCTCCGAGAAGGGCCTGAACTCGTACATCTCTTGTGTTTACAACCTCTCCATAGCTAGGACCTTGCCTCTCCATACCTACCCCCCACTCTATTGTCAGACTTAGAACCACGACAATTGGCGCCCACCGTGGGGCAGGTGTTTTAGCGATTTTGTGGAGAAGTTGCGGTTCTTCCGAGTACTTTCATCATGATGACTGCTGGAGTTTTGGTTGAGGGTCGAGAGATCCGTCTCGGTGCTCTCACCTTCGTCGCCGACGACTCCGCCTGGCTCCAGGAGGCTCCACTCGACGTCGATGCGCTCCCCGTCCGCGGTGCGACGCATTTTCGCGCATGTGTCCGCGGCGTTCTGCTGCGGCAACCGTCGACTCCGTATCGGTCGACTTCCCCATCGACCACCCTCCCGGTCTCCCGCCAGCGCAAGCGCTCGGGCCGGTCGAGGCTTCAGCGGTGTAAGGCACGCGGTGGCTCGCCAGACGGCCACCACCCAAGTTGCGGCAATCAAGCCCGACGAATCTCTCTACATCCTGTTCGATCCGTCGACTGGCTCCATAGAGACTGCATCCGAGTGCGATAGCAGTGATCCAACGGCGGAAATCCTGATGGTCGACGGGCCCCGCAGTCCCCCTGGCTTCGCCCGTGATGGTGGGGCAGGCGACGGAGGTGACCCCGCACGAGACCACGAAGAGTACCAACCCGAGCCACTCGACTCTCTGCAAAGAGAGGAACTTCGCCGCAGGAACGTGGATGTCCTGCGTACTCCCATCGCAGGAGAAACCCCCGAGGCTCGCGCCTTGGAGGAGGCTCGTTTAGCCAATTTGGCCGAATGCACTCGACTGGAGAATCTTCAGCGAGCACTCGACGAGCGCGCGCGGCAACGAGTTCCCGACATCAGTCGACGTCAACTCTTCCCGCCGACTCAGGTATATCGAACCCCAATCCAGAATTTAGCAGCTGCGACCCGTATAGCAGAGTCCATCCAGCCCTCTCAGTCGGAAGCTGGCAGAGGCTTGATGCAGATCAGGGATCTGCTCCGGGCAGCAGGAGATCAGAATTCGGCCGTGTCGCAGTCGCGCAACAGAATTCACAGTCGATCTGTCGCTGCGAATACGGTTCAGTCGGCTCACAGCCCCAGATCGCCTCCGCGGCGTGAAGGGCGCAAGAATCGGCGAGACCAATATGGTGACCGACTCGACCGAGATGATAGGCGTCGAGTGCCCAATTCCCCTCCGAGGGGTGGGTCTTACGCTCCTCGGCAGCAAGATGACAGACGTCAGCTCAGTGCGGGGCGAAGAGTTCCAGTCGACCCCAAAGAACCAGGCTTTGATGCGCGATCCATTATCGTGCAAGGCTTAGTCGACCGGAACAGAGCCCATCGAGGTGGACTCGACAGAGATGCGCCCACAAGCAGTCGAGTGCATGTTTCTGGTCCTGAATGTTTCAGCAGAGCTATCAGAGCCGCAGTTATCCCTCCCAATTTCAGGTTGGCAACAGGAGTCAGCAAGTTCACTGGTGAGTCTAAGCCTGAAACTTGGCTTGAAGACTACCGAGTGGCGGTTCAGATTGGTGGTGGGAATGACGGGGTGGCCATGAAGCATTTGCCCCTCATGCTGGAAGGTTCTGCCAGGGCATGGTTGACTCAATTACCTCCTAGCATCATTTACACTTGGGAAGATCTGTCCCGAGTGTTCATCAGAACGTTTGAAGGAACTTGCAAGTGATCGGCTGGATTGACGGAGCTGCAAGTCTGCGTGCAGGAGAACAATGAGACTCTCAGGGAGTATATTCAGAGATGGATCACTTTGCACCATACTGTAGAGAATGTGTCTGATCATCAGGCAGTCTGCGCCTTTAAGGATGGTGTCAAGAATAGAGAATTGAGTTTGAAATTTGGTCGAACTGGTGACATGACCTTGAGTCAGATGATGGAGATTGCTACCAAGTATGCCAACGGCGAAGAAGAAGACCGACTCCGAAGCGGCAAGCACAAGCCGAGTCAGTCGGAAAAGGGAAACACCAGTCGGAAACAGAAGCGGAAGGCTGAACCGGCAGCTCCTGGAGAGGCTCTGGCCGTGACTCAGGGAAAGTTTAAAGGGAAACCAAAAGGATCCTGGAACCCTAAGAAGGTAAAGGATAAGGAAGGGAACGACGTGATGGATATGCCGTGTCACATCCACACGAAGAAAGACGAAGAGGGGAATATCATCTACCCGAAGCATACCACTCGCCAATGTCGACTCCTGATCCAGCAGTTTCAGGGAAAACAGTCTAAGGACAAGGAGAAGGAGTCGGACAAGCCCGCAGACAAGGAGGACAGTGAGGAAGGATATCCACATATCAACTCCACTCTGATGATCTTTGCAGATGTGGAAAGCAAGAGTCGATTGGAAGTCATTAACCGAGAGGTGAACATGGTCGCCCCAGCAAAAGCAAATTATCTGAGATGGTCCCAAACACCCATCACATTCGACCAATCTGATCACCCGACTCATATTGCCACCCCTGGGAGGCAAGCTTTGGTGGTCGATCCAGTTGTCGAAGGCACTCGACTGACAAAAGTGCTGATGGACGGTGGTAGTGGGCTGAATTTGTTGTATGCAGACACGCTGAAAGGAATGGGCATTCCGATGTCTCGACTGAGCACCAGTAACATGAGCTTTCATGGAGTTATACCAGGGAAGAAAGCCGAGTCACTCGGCCAAATAGCTATAGACGTGGTGTTTGGTGATTCGAAACATTTTCGCAAAGAGAAGTTGACGTTTGAGGTCGTGGATTTTCAGAGTGCATATCATGCCATTTTGGGGAGACCAGCTTATGCACGGTTCATGGCTCGACCATGTTACGTGTACCTCAAATTGAAGATGCCCGGCCCCAAAGGAGTGATCACTGTCACCGGTGATCGGAAAAAGGCAGAAGAGTGCTTTCAGAAGGGCTCAAAGATTGCCGATTCCCAGGTGACAGCGGTCGAGTTTGAAGAATACAAGCAAAACGCAGATCCGAGTGATTTGCTGCGATCCAAGAAACCCGCCACAGAATCTGCATTTCAGTCGTCCGGTGAGACAAAGCCTGTTCACATTCACCCGACCGACCCCGATGCAGCTCCGACCCACATCTCCACAACACTCGACCCGAAATAGGAAGAAACGCTCATCCAGTTCCTCCGTGAGAACTGGGACATTTTTGCATGGAAGCCCGCTGACATGCCAGGTGTTCCCAGGGGACTGGCTGAGCATCGCCTAAGAGTCGACTCATCTGCAAAACCAGTCAAAGAGCATCTTCGACGGTCCGCCGTCCAGAAGAGAAAAGCCATTGGTGAGGAAGTGGCTCGACTGTTAACGGCAGGATTTATCCGAGAGATATACCACTCCGAGTGGCTCGCTAATGTTGTCATGGTTCCTAAGAAGGACAAATCGCTCCGAATGTGCATTGATTTCAAGCACATCAACCGGGCCTGCCCGAAAGATCATTTTCCTCTCCCTCGCATAGACCAAATTGTTGACTCGACCGAGGGATGCGAGAGACTGTCTTTTCTAGACGCCTACTCCGGGTACCACCAGATCCGTCTGTACGGACCCGACGAGGTAAAAACAGCTTTCATCACTCCATTCGGGTGCTTCTGCTATATCACCATGCCATTCGGTCTCAAGAATGCTGGAGCCACATTTATGCGAATGATTCAGAAGTGTCTTCTCACTCAAATCAGTCGGAATGTGGAAGCGTATATGGATGATATCGTCGTCAAGTCGCGGAAAGGTTCTGACCTGCTCGCTGACCTCGCCGAAACATTTGCCAACCTCAGAAGGTATGATATCAAGCTCAATCCATCAAAGTGCACATTTGGAGTTCCTGGTGGCAAGTTACTCGGTTTTCTCGTTTCCGAGCGAGGAATCGACGCTAATCCAGAGAAGATCGGCACTATTCTCCGAATGAAACGCCCTGTGCGAGTGCACGATGTCCAGAAGCTTACTGGATGCTTGGCCGCATTAAGTCGATTCATCTCACGACTCGGTGAAAAGGCATTGCCTCTTTACCGACTGATGAAGAAGGCAGACAAGTTCGAGTGGACTCCAGAAGCTGATGCAGCGTTTGCCGAGCTAAAAGCTCTGCTCTCCACCCAGCCGGTGCTTGCTGCTCCAATCAGCAAAGAGCCTCTGCTGCTCTATATCGCAGCCACAGGACAAGTCGTCAGTACTGTGCTTACGGTCGAGCGAGAAGAAGAAGGAAAAGGTCTCAAAGTTCAGCGCCCAGTGTATTATTTGTCTGAAGTCTTGACTCCATCCAAGCAGAGATATCCTCATTATCAGAAGCTTGTGTATGGAATATACATGACCACAAAGAAGGTTGCTCATTATTTCTCTGATCATTCCATCACAGTCGTCAGCGACGCTCCACTATCAGAGATTTTGCACAACAGAGATGCAAATGGTCGAGTGGCTAAATGGGCGATTGAACTTCTTCCCCTTGATATCAAGTTTGAGGCAAAGAAAGCCATTAAGTCCCAGGCAATAGCAGATTTCCTCGCCGAGTGGATTGAACAGCAGCAGCCGACTGAAGTTCACTCGGAGCATTGGACCATGTTCTTTGATGGCTCTAAGATGTTGAATGGTTCCGGTGCTGGGGTTGTCCTGGTTTCCCCCAGAGGAGATAAGCTCAGCTATGTGCTCCAGATTCACTTTGATTCCTCCAACAATGAGGCAGAATATGAGGCCCTCTTATACGGATTGCGCATGGCCATTTCACTCGGCGTCCGTCGCCTGATGGTCTATGGCGACTCGGATTTAGTGGTCAACCAAGTGATGAAGGAGTGGGACGTGAGAAGCCCAGCCATGACTGGATACTGCAGTGCAGTGAGGAAGCTGGAAAAGAAGTTCGAGGGGTTGGAGCTCCATCATATACCCCGACTGAAAAATCAAGCAGCTGATGATCTAGCAAAGATAGGTTCCAAGAGAGAAGCCATTCTGAGTGGTGTGTTCTTGGAGCATATACACACTCCGTCAGTCAAAGAAGATCCTTTCACCGAAGAAGCTCCACAGCCCAAGAGTGCCACAGAACCGACTGAGGTTGAAGTCCCAGCAGTGGTCGACTTGGTCATGGAGGTCTTGGTGGTCATTCCCGACTGGACAGTTCCATATATCGCGTATATCCTGAGAAAAGAGCTCCCGGAGGATGAGGAAGAGGCTCGACAGATCGTCCGTCGATCTAAGGCCTTTACCGTAATCAAATGACAATTATACAGAGAAAGCGCGACTGGAGTTGGTTAGAAGTGCATAACACCAGAAGAAGGTCGAATCATCCTCAATGATATCCACTCGGGAACCTGTGGTCATCATGCGTCCTCTCGGACCATCATGGCCAAAGCCTACCGAGCCGGATTTTACTGGCCAAAGGCGAATGAGATGGCAAAGGAAATAGTGGATAAGTGCGAGGGATGTCAGTTCTACTCGAATATATCGCACAAGCCTGCATCGGCTCTAAAGACCATCCCACTCATCTGGCCTTTCGCAGTATGGGGGTTGGACATGGTCGGTCCTTTGAGAACAGGGCGAAGTGGCTTCACGCATGTACTGGTGGCAGTCGACAAATTCACCAAGTGGATTGAGGCTAAACCAATCAAGAGCCTTGACGCCGGTGCTGCTGTTAGCTTCATCAGGGAACTAATATTCAGATATGGAGTCCCGCACAGCATCATTACGGATAATGGGTCGAACTTTGACTCGGAGGAATTCAGAGATTTCTGTAACTCTCAAGGCACACGAGTCGACTACGCTTCAGTCGCTCACCCGCAGTCGAATGGACAAGCAGAGCGAGCCAATGGCCTGATTCTCAAGGGATTGAAACCCCGACTGATGCGTGATCTCAAGCATGCAGCTGGAGCTTGGGTCGACGAACTTCCCTCGGTGCTTTGGGGACTACGGACCACATCTAATCGGTCGACCGGAAGAACTCCATTCTTCTTGGTCTACGGAGCTGAAGCAGTCTTACCGAGTGATCTTCTCCACAATGCTCCTCGAGTCAAAATCTACAACGAAGCAGAAGCTGAACAAGCGCGGCAGGACGCAGTCGACCTTTTAGAGGAAGAAAGGGAGATGGCTCTGATCCGGTCGACCATCTACCAACAAGATTTGCGTCGTTTCCACGCCAGAAATGTGAGGGGTCGAGCCTTCCAGGAAGGAGATTTAGTTCTCCGAGTGGATCAGAAGAAACAACACAAGCTTGCTCCTTCTTGGGAAGGATCCTTCATCGTCACCAAAGTTCTCCACAACGGGGCGTACCGTCTTTACAACGTCGAGCATAATATCGACGAGCCCCGAGCTTGGAACGCGGAACTACTCCGCCCATTTTTCACTTAAGTTTAATCACTCGGATGAGTTGCAATAAAGTACTTCTGTAGTCCATGGACCTCAAGATAATAGTGTCATAGTTCCTCCATAATTTTTGTCACTTTTTGTTTTGTCCAATAAAATTTCCCCTCAGTGGGTGACTTAGCCGCGAATCCGTTTCGCCTAAGTTTGTAAAAATCCTCCGAGTGGTGAGTCAGACTCCCACTCGGAGGCTTAGCTGCGAATCCGTTTCGCCTAAGATTAAATAAAATCCTACCGAGTGGTAAGCCAGACTTCCACTCGGAGGCTTAGCTGCAGTCCAAGTACTCGCCTAAGTTATGAAAAATCCTACTGAGTGGTAAGCCAGACTTCCACTCGGGGGCTTAGCTGCAGCCCAGTGCTCGCCTAAGATTAAATAAAATCCTACCGAGTGGTAAGCCAGACTTCCACTCAGAGGCTTAGCTGCAGCCCAGCGCTCGCCTAAGTTATCAGAAATCCTACCGAGCGAAGAGCAAACCTCTCACTCGGAGGCTTAGCTGCAGTCCAAGTACTCGCCTAAGTTATGAAAAATCCTACCGAGTGGTAAGCCAGACTTCCACTCGGAGGCTTAGCTGCAGCCCAGCGCTCGCCTAAGTTATCAGAAATCCTACCGAGTGAAGAGCAAACCTCTCACTCGGAGGCTTAGCTGCAGTCCAAGTACTCGCCTAAGTTATGAAAAATCCTACCGAGTGGTAAGCCAGACTTCCACTCGGAGGCTTAGCTGCAGCCCAGCGCTCGCCTAAGTTACCAGAAATCCTACCGAGT